>NW_013532721.1:7728407-7962406 GCF_000836235.2 Papilio xuthus
CCCCCCCCCCATCCCTCTTGGCGACGTTTATCTTTTTTGAAGACGACGACGATGACGAGAAGAATAAAGTTAAGCCATTTACCCATTCCTCTTTAACTCAATAACAATATTTTAAATTATTCACAGTTTATCACGATTTTCTTTAAACGGAAAATAATATTTGCTTTAGTACAAAAATATCTTATTAAATTAAATAATAAAATTGGCGAGCCGTCAAATTGTAAGCGTCAATATGACAAGAGATAATCAACTGCGCAGAATCTTATATTTTTGCCAAGTATTCGCACGGCTTATGTCAACGACATTTTTCACGGTCGACCTCCAAACGATACTAAGATTATTAATGCAACCATATGAAAGATGGTGGGCGGAAAACAAAGTGTCACCGCTTTTATAGGCCACATCGTGTGGGATTTACATTAATTATTCCAAAACTTGCTTAGAAATATGGACACATTCTACAATTGTATAAATCTAAGCCCCTTCGTACACAAGGCAACGTGATCTAGGAAACTTTGTATCTTTGCGTAGCAAATGTCGCTCGAAATGTCGACGACTCAATGTACAATTGAATCGTCGACTTTTCTCGCCGAAGATCTTGACAAGCGGGTCGAGAGCAACTGTTTTTGGCGACTAAAGAACAAAATGTCGGTGACGCGTTCTGTGTACGAATTTTTATGAAATTGCAATACGAAATGCTTAGCGACTAAAACCACATTGTGTACGAAAGGCCTAATTGTTAAATGTAGACACAAAACGACTTGTATATAAAGGGCAAGTACACATCGTAGTGGAACTGACCTACACGACTTCCCCGCAACGAATTAATAGTGCGCGACAAATAGTTCGTCGAAAATACGCCATCAAATTTAAACGTGTATAAAGCCATCAGTAAGTGCGCTGTAAACATTATTACACAATATGATAAAACAAGGCATCCAATCCATCTAGGGACAATGCTCCATTATTTTGTATACTTTATTAAACGTATTCCTCTTTAATAGCAGATTTTGGAAACAAAAAAAGGATTGCACAATCTCTTCAATATTAAAAATTTTATTGGATAGTATAACTTTTTTTTTAGTATGCAAATGGTATTAAACTCTCGTTATGTTAAAAGAATATTATAATTAGTATTATTGTAGCCTTTGATTTCGGTATTACTTTGTTTAACTAGCGCGCCATCTGTCATCGAATAGCAAAATCATGTTTAAATTACTATTTATAAAAATTGTTTCAGATTGACGCCCAATTTTTAAAATATTGATTTTTTTTATTTAAATAAACGTAAGAAATTTTGTAACAGCATATTTATAATTTTGTTTACTGCGAATACTAGTTTGAATAGTATAAAAACTAATTTTTTAAACTGAAAAACTAAATAGTTAATTTTTAATTTTAAAATTAAAAATATTTCTGGCAAGCTTTTAAATTAAAAAATGAAATATTTAAAAACAAAACTCACATTAATATCTCACTAAATAGCTCGTTACAGCACACACTGGACACGTGGATAAATTCGAAAACTATCAAATGACCCTAAACTGGAATGAAACACTGGAAGAGGCACGTCTTCGATAGCTGTTCAAAGAGGTTTGATCTCACTCCACCGTCACCCAAGTCCCCGTAGACATGGGTTAATTATATTTATTACACCGAAGCTGTGTCCGTAAACATTCCCAGACGACCGACACTTCAAAGAGATCAATCGCTATTTAGAGGATCGATAGTCGAGTTACACATGGTTGACAAGCCTTACGACACAACTGGCGGAAAATTAGAAAATAAACTACGTATAACTATTTCATATTACATAAAAAAGATAATCAAATAAAGTCTAACCTATTTAAATATATCACAATAATCGAATACAAGAGATTTTTAATTTAATTTAAAGTCAATTTGCCAAACAAATTAGGCAACTGCTTTTAGCTTTAGTAATTTATTCGCACAATATAGGCCACGCCACTCCAGATGCAGCCACAATAAATCACTGACTCAAAAGGTTATCAATAAATTCAGATGCGAATTATGAAAATATTAAGACTTCTGTTCCTGTTTATTGTTAGTGACTCGAGTACTATTCTTAATCAAACATTATTATTATTTGGTAATTTTACAACAATAACATCCAAGTTTATTATTCTATGTTTCGTTAGAAGAAAGAACAATCAATTATTTTATTATAAATATAATACTAAATGAAAATTATTAATAAAAATATGAAAATTAAATTGTCAACACTTTCGTAATTACTACCCGTGAAGAAAGAGATTAGTGAGTCTGAAACTAGTCAATACCTCTTCCCTGTACGAATGACTTTTTCATCGTTTGATTAACCGTTTTATTAACAATTCAAATTAATATGATTACAAGTAACAGTAATTGACTTACCAAAAAGTTAAACTTTGTTAGTAGACACTTTTTACTGACAACTATCGCGTCTGAACGTTGGTCGTGTAAGGGCGCGCGAATTTCCCGCTCTGTGCAGCTTCGACCGAATGGCGCTCAAGGTGTGAACGATTCTGCACACTACTCTAACTGTACCAAAAGTTTATTTTTAACTAAAATCAAAACCAAACTAATTTATTAGGCGAACGTGGTAAATGGTATGGTGTGTTCAAATATAGAAGGATCTAATATAAACAAATTAGAAGGTTGTTCATGAACTGAGAAAATTTTCAAGGGAATATATACAGATGATTAGAGAAAAAAATATTTTAAACGTATTTTAAGCTGTATCTAAGACGCTATCACTTCGGGGTCAATTAAAAATAAAACTGAACTTATCCAACAATATCAATCTGTTCCTAATCGAAAAGCGTTCAATTAAATACACCAATCATTTGAATGTTGTTTTATTAAAATGGAGCTTAGTTAGATAATTTACTTTGATATTTTTAATTTTGAAATAGTGGAATTTGTAGTAGGGTTTCTAAACGAAGTCCTGATAGGTAGAAATAACGCGTAGCTGCAATGATCATTTAGCAGAACGAATGATCTAATAGTAACTACATCAATAATGATAAAATATGGAGGAACGCGTTTGCCAAAAATATAAAAGGCCTGGTTGTTTACAGTCAGGAGACCTTGTGAACAGACACAGGAGTTCGTTTGTCACTATTTGACATTTATGGGAGTCGAGCTTTTCGCAAACGCGAGGCCACAAAGTTTACGACACTCGGATAATTTATAGAAGCGCCATTCCCGCATGAATGGGAGCACAGTTGCACCTCATTTATATTGTCATGGCCCAGCGCGACCCAACTGAGAGGAGGAAGCGGATTTTAACAATATAGATATGTATATCTTTCTTTTTTATGACCTAAATGCGGCTGTCTATAATATACCGCGTATATGTCGATTCGAAAATCTATTTTTTTTTATTGTAAATTATTCTTTGAGTAAGCATTCGGAATTTAATGAAGATGATAGCGTACAAAACGCTTTTACGCTGAATTTCCTAGTCTTAGTAAAATAAATTCATCTTACTGAGTATACGTAATAGTTGCAATTTATACGTTACAATTAGGATTAGATTAATGATATGGTGAATTTCTATATACACCACCTTAGGCTTTTTCAAGTGTGGCTAATAACAATGTAATAAATATTGTATTCAACTTGCATTCATTAGTTGTGTTAGTCATACGGCGCGGGTTCGATGTTATTGGGGGCGGTTATAATTAACGTTGCGAACACTGTCCGACGCAAATACACGATGAATTGAAAGGAGTTGCAATAATGCATTTGTATTTCGTACAACCCGGGATTTTATTTATTAGATTGTTATGAATAAACTTACCATTCGACACACATCGCAGAAACATAACATGGTATGAGAATGCAAGATAAACTAGTAGTAGAAAATTCGTGCTCAATAAGTAGGGGACGCCATAGGTAAGTTTAAAAGGACAACAAAGACAAAATATTTGCAATAAAAGAATCTGATTAGGCCTACTGCCATGTTGACACCCATCAAGTTTTACCCCATCCAGCCATTAATACAAAGAGTACTATTCCTTTGTGATGTAGGATTTCTGTTTCCACATTAAAGAGAACGGCCATCTGTCAATGTATGCACCTGGTAACCATCACGCTGACAGATGGTCGATTAGAGACCAGAATAGCGTCCATTGATGCCACATATTCCCACCTTTGTGCTTTCGTTTATGTGGAAACTTTTGTTTATTATTTCACGGCCATTTCCATTATATCTTCAATGAAAATCAAATATTGTTTATCGACACACTTTAAAAGCGCCTGTAGATATGACTAAACAGTTTGCCAATACCTTTTGAACTAATCACATAACCAGGAGTTAGATATTTATTAATTAGTGTTTTTATAAAATTGTCCCAACCATTATTCAAAAGTCATAAGTTTCATGTCATAATATTAAATGTAAAAAGTCTTGGCGAATCTTTTCATCGATAGATGACGTGCTGAGAAATTTTTCGCCTGCCATCTACCGTCAGAAAGATGGAAATAAACTCGGTGCTTTTCACTAACAGATGGCACTTTTATTTTTTCTAGTAACCTTTTTCGGCGATAGATGGCGTGCGTGGCAAAGTTTGCCTGCCATCTATCGTCGAAAAGAGATATATTTTTTAGTGTCTTTTCTCCAATAGATGGCTGTAGTAGTACAATTAAAAATATAATTAGTATGTTCATATATATATGACATATGTCATAATTTGTCTAACTAACCTCATCGCAGGCGTGACAGCGCGGCTTGAGGCGCTCGGAGTAGTGGCGCACGCAGTAGAGCCGGCCATCCAACGCGCAGTACGCCAGCTCCACCAGCAGCTCATCGCACTCCGAGCACGTAAAGCATGCCGGGTGGAACGCCACCTTTGTATTAATTATTTTATCGTCTACTAGTTGTATCTACTATTTACTATTCCAAAAATTAGCCAATGTATTAAAAGTTAACTAGCTCTTTAATTATAGGTGTGAATTAGTTTTATTTACACTACTACTTAACTTCTTCTTAAGTCCATCTCAATTCTATTCTGTACATAGCATTACACAGGTAACAAATTTAGTTAAGTTTACCTCTTCCCCTATCCTTGGAGCTTGAACCATAATACTTCCACTCCGAATAGGTTTGTTGCATCCCATGCATTCAATAGAAGCACCATGATGCTGGCAAGCTAGACCTAAAAGTAAACAATTAATTTAAAAAAATATAAAATGACATTTCAAATTATCTTTATATCAATAGATGGCGCTGCTTACCGATGTCTAGAGCAATTTCGTTCCTGGCCGAAACAAAATCTTCAAACTGCTTACGATGCTGTTCATCTATATGTCGGCAGTGAGATAGAGATAGGTCTTGTTTGGGTAACTGCATGGCTAAAGCTCGGATTCTCCACGCGCGCCACGCCGCCGACCCAGTGGCGCCCCCTACGCTAGTCGGCGCTCGCTCGGCTAGCGAAGCCCAATATAATTCCGTCTGAAATGTAAAAAAATGTGCAGACAGTATAATAATTGCATATACATATTTCCGGCAATAAATTGTCTTAACAATGAAATATCTGCTAGTTTTTAATACTGCTACTATAGTTGGTAGGTGAGAAGGTCACGTGCGAAACGACTGACATTGACTGCACCCAGTTTGGGAGCATTGGCGTTAATTGAAACACCTGACAGACGATGTAAACGGTAGTGTTCCTGCTGAGCTGGAGGTCGGGTATTATTGGATATTCTTTTTTTATATTTTTTGTACACACATTTGTTGTAAGAGATCATCGGCGGTAAAGTTAGGGTATAGCTTTGAACGAGACACGTTTAATGTACACGTGCCATTAAACATTGAACCTTGCCTTCGAAAACAGCTTACAAAGTTTTGTAATATCGGATGATATCTTTTTTACATGGTTTGTTAAAAGGTCCTTTTTATTATACGTCAAGTCCACTCTTGAACTTCTTGAACCTGAACTTGAATTGTTATGTGTTATTGAGAAGAAGATGAGGGACTTTGCTTTTTATCGTCATTGAAAAATATTTTAAATTTTAAGCACATGATAAGTTGAAATAGAGACTCCCCAAGGTTTTATCCACTAGTAGCTAAGTGTTACCTGCTTGGCAGTGAGTCCGGGAGGGCTGTCATAGGTGTGGTGGTTAAGTCGTGCGTCGCGCAGGCCGAGCCGGTCGCGCACGGAGCCCAGCTCCTCGTGGTACACCGAGTGCTGCAGCCGGTCGCAGCCGCATGACTTGCATGTCTTCCTGTAAACAAAACATAACCACATTAGTTTCAAACTTAGAATGCTCTTAACACAGTTGCCAACAAGAGTCTTTTTTATCATTAACTTGGTGATTTGATCGCCGTACTGATTGAGTCTGTCCTGTTTAATAATTTTTACTATTCAAGGTCACGAGCGTGAGTTTAATGGTATGTTGTGTTTATCTCTCGTAGTTACATTACACTAATGTAATGGAGTAATTATCTTTGTTTGATAAATCTTAGTACAAGTATCTTTGAGGTGCAATATAAATAGCCCAGACGATCTCTTACAGTTCGCAGTTTGAAAGTCCGTGGTCCTTTTTTGTATTATTTGATCTTCAGTGAGTTCAAGTACAATCAAAAATAGAATTTAAATTTAGGTTTACGAGGACGTAGAACAAGTATAGGTTCTTTTTGTGAAAACGATTATAAAAATAATAAAATGTTTTCACATCAAATACAGTAGATAAAGTTATCATTAAATTTCAATAAAGAGCAACTTTTTAAACTTAATTGTATTTGTAGGATATTTAAAGCTATCAAAAATTATTTTATTTGTCAGGAGAAAAATTAGGGTTGCCACGATACGAAAAACCTGAATTTGCATAAGTACTGCCAACCCTGTTAGGATTCGTTTATACAATTAGCATGTACAAACAAGTCTCATCTATAAATACACTGAGCATGGTCGTGACGAGGCGTCGTACACCTAATAGGCCGGCGATGTTGCGTGACCGTCCGACACACATCAATGCCTGTACTTGACAACTTCAATATGTAAAGTGTGATATCGTTATGTTGATCTGCAAACATTAATTGTCACGATTTTCTTTTGTTTTTCAAATTGCAATCACAAAGACATGCGTTATTTAATTGGATCCCGTAGTCACTACTTAACGACTCCTTAAGATGCATACTCGTCATTCAGCGTACATTTTTGGAGTCCTTAAAATTCATGGCACACCATAAAAATTTTCACGAAGAAGGTAATCAATAGAAGCTAATATTATTATAACGATCGTGAATCTTGACATTTGTTTGCATCAAGATGGGTCATTGTATGGAGAGTCAGAATGTGACGTCATTCGTCCGATATGGCTGAGTGCACATAATTCGCAATATATTAATATGATAAGTGTTTTAAATCAATGCCCTCTGGAAATGAACTCTAAAGATATTACAAATGCGAATATTTGGATGGATGGATGGAAGAATGGATATTTCTTAGAATGTATCTTCAGATGGGTTTAACTCTGTGAAATTTGGCATAGGTGTAGAGCATAGTCTGGAAGACACATCGGCTGCTAATTATTTTTATTAATTCTGCGCGAACGAAGTCGAGGGCGACAGCTAATAATATAATAAAAGCTTATATACTGACATCATTATTCAATCTCGTACAAAGCGAATAGAAATAGGGCTTTCAGACTCTATCTACCAAAATGAATTAGAATTCATGAAGATTTATTTATTGTATACAAAACACGTGTACATCGAACCTTGAACTACAGTGACATATAAACACTAAATATACATTATCCAGCAATGGAATACCAACCTGGCGAATACCACGCTACCTGCTCGAGTACGGATACACCGCTGGTAAATTACAAACGACCTAATATGATTCACTCTTACACTAGGAACACCATTAGTTTTAATCAGACCGAGACTAGTCCTAAAAGCAAATGTTTTTAATCAGCTATCCTTGTAATTTGACTTGTAAAACATAACATTACGTTAAATGAGAAACTTTAACTTAATTAAGTTGCATTTATTGACTTATCATATGTTAGATGGCTGTCACATGTTTTGTTACACGGATAAGTTTTCTTTACTAAGATATTACTCGTCTAATTTCAAGGTAAAATGAATTATTGCTTTTAAAGGTGAATAGGATCTTAAAATAATACAATAATCTTACATAAAAAATCGTTGATTTAAAATTTTCGTATGATTTTCGTATCTATGAACTAATATAAAATAACATATTATTATATCCTTGATTTTCCAAATATCATGGTTAACATATAAAATTATGATAGTATCCGGAAGACAGTGTACATAAAACAGATCGTACTCCAAACATCTATTCTGGAGCAGTGGCGCCGCTCCGATACATCCCGCCTGATATTTGTTTTGAAATCGTAAACACTAAAAGGTCCAAAGGTACTGATCACTCCCACTCAATATTAATACATCTCGAAAAGAACATTATATAAGTAGGTACGCGAAATTATTGACTCTGTTGTAATCGAAGCAACGACGGGCATAACTTTGTAATTTTAAATGTTCCGAAAACCAAAATGTCTTTGATATAATGATGTATTTATAAGAAGTAACAATGTTGTGCCCAAATAATAAAATTACAAAATGAAAATGAAGTCTTCATGCTATTTCCTTTTTACAAGAACAATTTCACAATTAAATTGTAGCTAGTCCACTTATCTTCGGCGGCGTTAAACTTCTTCCAACCTGTGTTCAGTACGCTGCCGCGCCTTCCGCGACCTTCATACTGTCTCGTAATGGCTTAACTTTGAACTCTCCACTTTGCTCAAGGTCACAGTCGATTTGTCCAGTCACGTGTATGAATACAGGATTTTATGTAGCTTTTCTTCGCTTCGCTGCCTTTCTTAGATCTAGGGTGTTCCAAATTTCCGGTTCGAAAACAGAGATAAGTCAAGAGAAAATTATATAGACATAACGCAGTGATTGTGTACCGTTCGATTTCGAATAACTTTAAGGTAATTTAATGTAAGTCATCTTTTGAACATCCTCTATGTACTTTGCATATAGATATTTATCTATATGCAAAGTGATAAGGTAATAATGACTGCGGTGTGAGGCGGCTCGCAACAACCGATACGAGATAGTGTCAGTTCCCACGGCATTTGTAATTCGCTTAATTGGTATGCGCAGGCTGCAGCGGCGGCGCCATCTATGATGTCAACGACTTTTGTTATTGCATGCCTTTCTATTAATCCTTTGATTATATGATTATAGGGTTGACACTCTAATGATGATTTTAATTGTAATGAACGAAAAAAAAACTTCAGTGTTGTCACAGTGCAGTAAGATGTTTATCATGACTATAAATAAAACGTTTTTATGGTTATTTCAAGCGTTATGACGGTAAGAAGAGTAAATTCTCCGTTCCGAAAACATAGTACAGTTTCATTGTACACACATTTCTTAAGCTTGTCTTCTAAAATATAAATAATTCTTTTATGTACTGTGAGATAGAAATTAAATAAAACTATAAATAAATTGATGTGCTTAGAGGAAAGTCTTCTATTTTCTGTTGGTTCCTTGACGTTTTCGTTTGAAAACTGTAACGGGAATAGAACCCCGACAATAATCTATCATTCATCGCGAGTCAGTTAATCTTCGCATGTTTGACGTAGACGCCGACAACTGCATTTTGTCACTGAGCCGATTTACTTCATCAAAGATGTATTTAAGATCTGCAGTCATTTATTACTTACTCCTTAAATAATTAAAGATTGAGAAAGCAAAAATATTAGTTTGCAGTCTAACTTATTATCGATTGGGGATCGATTATCGGGTGCGGCTGTAAAAGAATATGTACGTAAATCAAGACACTGCTGTTGACAAAATTAATCATAGAAATTGATTTATGTATCAACAAAAAAACATCCCTAATTATTGCTCAACTACTTTGACTTCCGCTAACTAAACATATAAAGTATTTTAGACATAATTTACATAGCCATTAAGTTGGATTTGCTATGGCACACTAAGTTGTATCTCACTCATTGCTGTAATTACAATGTTACTCATGCACTTATGGCACACGACGAAAGTTTATGAAGATTAACACGAAAATAAAGTGGTGAGGTTATTTATAGAAATGGGGTCAAATGAAATAATAGAAGCTAAACACGCCTTGATTTCGTTAAAAGAAATTATAATAGAAAGAAATAAATAAATTTATTACAACACAGATGAAAAAATATAAAGCGCAATTAAAAGTGTGTCAAAAGGAGTCATTCAGCTCAGCGTATGAAGGATATAATTGCTTTTATAAATGTCTCAGTTTTGAAGTCGCAAACTTTTCGGTTTTTATAATTTCATTATAGAACACTTTTCAAAATTTTGTAGAAATATCGGGACACGATTTAATAACAAAATTATTAATATTTACAAAGAGTTATAAAAACTGCTCCCTTCCGCTCGTATATTGTGTGTTGACACAAGGTTGACACATTAAATCGTATACCAATGTGAATTAGTTCGGGTGCAGTAAATGCGTCGTGTTATGGCAGGAACCGGTAACCACTGCTATTGTTTATGCAGAAGATAACGCAATATACTTGCAATGTCTTTTAACAAAAATAGATATGATCAGTTTTCATTTATAATAAAACTTCTAAAGTTAAACAGACAGTTCTGATTAATACTGTTTGAAGTATTCAACCTCTTTGGTAGACAAAAAGTTACATACTAAAGAGGTACTGGTCTCTAAGAATGCAAGAAGAATTCAAACAAATAACAACGGAATGTAGTAGCATTAAGTTTATATCTGTCATAATTAGTCAAAACCCTGACGTACGAGAACAAGGAAACAAGGAACAATAAATGTTTCGCCATAACAAAGTTTTGTTTATCATTAGAAACACATAGACTGCACTTAAACACATTGCTTTGATGTGTGATTTACAATTGTTTCACGAACAAAGCTGTTAAGAAAATATTTTAACTAGCCCATTACAAATTCTGTATTAATTTTAACGATGCATTTTCGTAAAATTTTAGGAGCCATGAAATCAAAAAAAGTTTGAGAGGAATTAAAGATGTATTAATATTCTCTTTGTTATAGAAATTATATCATGATTAAGGTCCCTGGTAGTTACGCACTCTACTCAAATATTATAATTGGTTATTAATTTTAAAACGTTTTGCAAAATAACTGATACAAAGCTGAAATGAAGGAATGACGTATTTAATTATCTAAAGACATCTACACACAGGATGGAAAACAAAACCGCGGCCGATCACAGCACTCGCGCTTCCAATGAAAACAATCATAAATCTATTCTTAATTTACAATCGTCATTTATTGCCGCTGCCGTTAAACTTCCAGCGGTGAAATCGCCACCAGGGTAATAAATCATCGTTATTTATTTATTTCATAGGCGTTAGAAATACGTGACAGATTCATTTTTCGCGAATAGCGAGTTGGAACTGATCCAATGTGAACTCGGCCTTACAGTTAGCTCTATGGCGTAGGTGCGAAGAAATAGCAGGTGCGACAGTGACTGGTTTTGATTAGTCAGAGAATACGAGCGACATTAAATTTAATAACATCCTCAACAAAGCGAATATAAATTTTAATTACGTCTTTATGCATTTACAAAATCCCTCCACTATTAGCATATAGATGAAGTAGTTTTTAGAACACCCTGTTGTATAGATCTTTCACTCCATAAGACTATTCTAATATCAACTCTCAAGCACAAAAATCAAAGAAAGTGAAAAATATATAACAAACATTTTGCATTCATACAACGAACACCATGTAAAAGTTTATTCATTGTGTACGTTAATTTATTTTTAAACCAAAAGGTACAAAGTATAGTTTATAACCGATTATATAGCTATTAAACGTACAAACACGACACTTGTAAGATTATTCTAAGCAAGATACGTCCGCTGTATAAAACAATGCGTTTGAAATGTACAGGATGTTTGTAAACGCTATTGTTATTATTATAGAAACATCTGTTCATAAGAGATGTCACAAGTTGTATTACCATGAGTTTCCATTTACGAAATACAGGTAAAAAAATATATTTTCATCCATCTAACACACTTCAATAATTTCTTTGTAAAGTGGGGAAAAACTCGGGTTCAATGACACATACATACTTATTTTATCTTTATATTTTGAAACTAGATTAATCCATTTATCAAATTTATTAAGTGTTCAAAATAAAATATGCTCTAGGCGCAGAGATAAACTGAAATATAGTGATCAAATCTTGGCACTAGTCTAAACTAGTAGTTCAAATGGAGTTACACAAAAATCTTATATTAATTTATTACAACGTTCTACATTTCATATATTATTTTCTATTTTGCTGGTCCATTTTAAAAATTATAAATTGTCAAAGTTGCGAAAAGACAAACAGGTCAAAGGTGAAATGACTACGTGTTTTTGCCCTAATTGTAGTGCTCGTTATAAAACGCGTACAAGATGCCTTCGCAGGAAGAAACATAAGACGTATGAAACAAAAGACAATCTAGACATTACTCTAACAATAGAGAATAAACTCATACTTATGAAAACTAAAACGCGGAATATACTCAGGCAAATCAGTAAAATCATATAAACAATAAAGAAGCCAATTAATATTTTAGATATTTTCTGGTATTTAATAAAATAAAATATCAGTTTGTAGTTAAAATAAATGTCATTCAAAATTTTCGCAATAATCACACAAAACCAACGTCACTTGTTTCAAAATGTGGCTTAACCGCGACGCGCGTTAAATACGGAAAAGCCTAGTTATTATGCTTTCCCAATATAGTTCTAATCACTTAAATAAACATAAATTACAATAATTTACGAATCACACAAATATAAAATGATTCCCGCTTCCTGTATTCTCACGAGGCGGTCGTGTGGCACACCGAAATAGTTTTACAATTTATTTATTATCGTGACGTAAGGGGGATGAGTACATGGCACATGAATGAGATGACGTCACCGACAATGGATACTTCTTGGTTCAGTTCCAAGACAATCGAACCGTTCACATGTTAGACCATGTCAAAACAACGGCTGCTAAGCTTATATAAAATGTTACAGCCTGTTTAAAATAAACATATTTTAAAAGGAATCGATGAACGTCGAAGGTCTAATGTGACATGTCTGCTAGTAACAAAATGAAAAAGCTATTAAAATATTAATTTCAAAATTTATTATCACGCTTAATTATTTATTGTTGATGATTTGTTTTATTTCTTATGAAATTCTAATCAGCCAGTAACATATTAATATTAAAATAAAAGAATATTTGGTTATGGTGCTATATAAACTTTTCCGTAATAATTTGTACTTCCATTCATAATCTAATTAAATTTGTTGTTAGTATTTCTATTACATTTCTGTGTGATACATTTAAAATCTTAACAGTAATCCACGGCGGTGTGGGAACCCTATTATCAGATTAATTTGTTTTGAAAGCAATGCAAAGTAAATGCGGTGGGCTTGGCTGGTTCGTTCCATTAGACTCGAGGTAAAGGTCGGGGTCGAAGACTTACAGTATCTGTAGACACGCCTTACATAAAAATCTTTCCAATCAACGGGGTAAGTGGTGTTTAATGGACGTGTAGTGTACCTATTTTATTATTTAACGTTACAATGATGACGCTTCTTTTAGCAAAGGTGGTAAAAGCAAAATTCTTTCGTTTTATCACAAGTTTTATAGCAAAAATCTTCTTTGTGTATTGTACAGATGTTTAAACAAATAATAATCATAATTCAACTGTTTACATCCATCGGTGCATCTAGTGAACATAAAAACGTGCACAGGAAACACATATCAAACGTTTTCTCAAAGTTTGAATGAAATTTTCATCTTTGTTTATGATCTAGTTTTTAGCTATTGTTTAGTTTCTTTCTCTGGTTTATTTTAATAGTAAAATTTAAAAATAAATATTACTGTATAGCGGTCAATTTTATTTATAAAAGACAGCTGAAACACAATTTGATCATCAACCAAAAACTTTTCTATCGATTGAGTTGTATTCAGATTTCAATTCAAACACTAGCCGTATATTTTAGCAAAAAATGTCTTCCTCATACAACATGAAAGTTAGTAGATATCTTTGATCTTAATAATACACGTCCTACGAGACGTAGCAAGCTTGTCAAATTGACAGTTTATAGTCGTCACCCGACCTTGGTCTGTCGTATGTGCGCTATGCCAAGAATGTCTCTACCGTGCTCTAAATACCAACTTAAAGAATTAGGAAATACGTAGATTATCCCTCCAGACGTCCGGATTAGTGTTGACAAATATATTGCAAGAATAGTTATTTTTAAGTTAGAACTCCGTAGGTTGGGTCCAACGAAAGAACTGTTCGAAGTCGTGCAATTTTATTTAAAAGAATTAAAAAAAATGACTGAAGAGATATTACAAACAAGACAGTTCATCTCTTTTACAAAATACCTTGTCACCTCTACTTGGGGTTATCGGGACATAAGCTAATAATGTATGACTAAAATCCAATCACAGGAGACCATTTTTAGCGCATCATAAAAAATGTAAACAACAAAAAATATAAATTGTCTTATGTATTGTTTATTAAATATAAACGTGACAATAAACACCAGGCATATTGTATATTCAATGTTCGGAATAAACAAATATTGTCTTGCATACATTCTTAAAATAACAATGTTTGTTTAAATAATAAAGACGGTGATGACGTCTTATATTAAAACAAATGAAGGCAGAGACAAGATGAAGTAACATTACAAAATTGGCCATGAATTTTAAAAACAACTTTGAAACTCAGTCAGAATTAACATAACTATTTCCGATTGCAATAATATATAAAATAGAACTTAGCTATCCCACTGTAATTTTGTTTTATTATTATTTCCAATTCTAAACAAGCAAATACTGGTGTACACACATTGCTCGAAATATCTGGGATAGTGCCAACACTACACGTTTTCGTTTCCATTAAATAGCCATAATGTCGGTCGATCGCTACACTTTATGAGATGCGATAATTAATTTCGTATTACTCGATAACACCTCGCCGCGCAATCGATACATCGAAGATCACACGTTAACTTTATCGTAAAGACCAAATGGCTTGCTATAAAACTGTTCTTGTTAGTGTTTAATGAAAGATCAACTTTCCAAGACCTAAACGGTAATTGGTTCGATCACCTTCTAAAAAACAGATGCCTAAAGACGCCTAGTTTAGTAATCTAATACAACATAAGTACAAGTAAAGACCGATAGCAATATCAAACCAGTAAAAAGTAAAGGTAAACTTACCTAAGAACTAACTCGAGCACCTCCTCCTTTTCGAAGACTTTGCAGTATAGATGAAGGATCTTAAGACAGGTGTACTGTAGACCTGTCCAGGTGATCTCAGCAGACTTGAGGGCTTCGTGCCAAGGGCAGTTCTCATGTCGCGACAGGCAGAGCATGCCGTCGGCCGCAGTCTCCGTAGGAGGCATTTAAACTGTCTCTTTTACTATTAAACTGTATGTGACTGACATCACCCGTTTGTTACCTAGTTCATAGAGGCAGACAATAAGTTTTAGGGTATACAAGTATGCTTCACCATCTTGCCGAGCTATTATAGGACAGATGTGACGAGAGGGAGCCTGATATACCGAGCTTATGTTATCTAACATGAGAAGAATAGTACTAGAATGTTTACTAGATACGCAAAATGTATCTTAGAGTTTTGATTTTTTGAAACTAGCGATGTACAAGTATCAAACACATTAAGCTAAGGAATCAGTCTTCCGTTACTTCCTTGTAAAGTAACCATTAAAACAAAAACAGTAATTACTCTCCACTGCTAATTACTACTCGTGAATTCGTTGAACTTTATGTAAAAAGCTTATTTCGGTACATTGAAGTAACATGAAACAAATATGATAGACATCATACCAATTGGTAATAAAATTGTAAAAGAAATAAATAATACAATTTTAAAATCGCTCGCAATTAAATATAAACGTTTTGTTACAATTTTAATTGAACTTATCACTAATTCGTTTTTGACTAATTCACATATAACTTTTCAATCAACTGATACGCGGAATAATTTTAAAATTTATTTGCAACCTTTATTTTTAATGATTACTCTATTTAACAAGTTACAGAGGGAACTAACCTTTGCAATGCAATAAAGCTTGTTATTTATATCTATTCCATCGCTAATAATTAAAACTTGTTTGATACTAGTTTTCGTTTTAACATTTGCATTTAAAAGTGCAAAATGAAACGATACATTTCAACTTTATCGAATTACTTTATCTATCTCTATCTATTATAAGTCTAAGCTAAGTTATATGAAACCATTATTATTTAACCAACCTCTTTATGTGACAAGTTCATATTTACTTTTCTTAAGTAAAAAAACTTTCGTTAATTCAAGGTCAAATATTGGTCTAAATATTCATACTTTCAAAATGCTAACAATTTGAATAGACTGTTACTAGATTTTTGAAACGGTCTATTAGAAATTAATTAATAAATCCGTAAACAAGTCAGTTCAAAGCACGATGTAGGAACAAGCAAACACAGGAAGACGGCCATAAACCGACCAATAAGAAAAGTGAGTGAGCCTCGGCGCTAGTAGCCGCGCCGCAAGGAAGTCCCAATTTAAAACAATAACACGTTGACAGCATTGTTTCTGTCTGCAAACCAGTTCGGCGATGCGAGGATTGTATATGTCGTATATTGTTGTATAACTGTATTGAAATTTGCACATTATTATAAAGCATCGTTGGATCCCACAGACAGAATATTAAATATACCAGTTTGTACCAATTTGTATATTTCAGTAAATATTTTGTAAACTATAAAATAGATATTCTCGGCAAAGGTACAGATGTGATGATGCCACAGACAATATAGAGGCGTGATGTCGGTCAACGTGCGCGGGAATGTGACACTATAAAAATAAACGACGCGCCATAAACTGTCCAGAGACAATTACGTGTTTTAAATCAGGTCCCTCAACTAGTGGAGAAGCGATCATAGTGTGTTGGGTGAACTTTATGCATTCGATTTAAAATAAAAGAATGATTGGGATACTCCACTAGAGATAGACATATTGGATAGATCCTGATTAAATATAGTTACTGCGAGTCTGCACTGCCAAAATATCCAAATAAAACATATTTAGTTTTATAAAGACTGCAAAGTATTAAGTATTTCCTGTTAAGTTACTTTTCTTAGTAATTGAAATACAAATTCCTTGTATTTAATCTGTTGAAACAATGATAACGTTATCTATATTATCGTGTTATATACACAATATAAATATGTAGGTCAAGGAACCTGACGTGTATAATTCTTAACGAAAAAAGTAGCAAATAATTTCGCACATCAAACTAAAGTTTGCGAAATGAGGTGAGATGATTATAAAGATACAATATCAAAGATTAATGCAGCTTCCGAAAACTTCAAAGAAAGACGTAACAGTATTAAAAATAAAATATTTTTTATTAACTTGTTAAATAAAATTTAAGTACTGCGAACTGCAATTTTTCTCACGTCAACATGGACATCAGATTTAGACTGACATTGACGGACTTGAATAAATTTAAAAGAAAAAAATATGCGATTTTCGTCTTTTATCTCAGTATCACTTAATAATAGTACGAGCATGATGTTTGGAATATTTCAAAATAAAGCAATACATGACGCATAACTTAATACATTGAAATACCGATCCACTTATTCAAAGTATTGCGATGACTCCTTAATCGGATGCAGTACTAATCAGGCTACTACTATATTAGGAACCTCAACTCTTTAATGCATCAATAGACAGCCAGTTTGCACACTAGCTGCTTGTAAATTAAACAAATTGCTTGCTGAAATATACAATACAATTATCTAATAACCTTATTAAATTAGTGTATAATTATTGGCTACACTTAAAGAAAAGATTGAAAGTATACACCATGAAACTCTTTCATTTTGTTAAATTCGCGGACACCGTAAATATAAAAAAACAAATGACTCACGACATAATTTAGAACTTCTCCAGAAGTTCGTTATTGTACATACTACTATAGTTCGTTTTAATATAATACTTTTCACTCTATTATCGTAATTATATATTTCTTTGATTTATTTGATTTCTTACTGAAGTATCACGATATATGGCCGTATAAGGAGTTTATGTAATGTACGAGTGCAAGAAATATATAAAATACTAGTTTTAGCAGTAACATTGCTCTACTTTAAACATGCAGTAATATGCAGGCCGTCAAGATTGCAGCGCGTCGCTTTGCCTAGCTCGTAGCAAAGTCAATGACAAGAGATTGCATCTGATTAGATCATTTATGTCATTGCATGCGCGTGAGTGACAAATTAACATAATAGTAACGATTAAACAAACCAATTTAAGGACTGCAGTTACGTAATTCTAAATAGACTAAGACATTTAGTAATTACGTGGCATTAATGCCACTGAAAATCCGTTGATTTAAAAACAATCTATGTTCATCTACGATATTTGGTGAAGTGATATCGTAATTTTAAGATTATAAAAAGATATGTAATTTTACTTCAAAATATGTTTTAAGTCTGTGTTTAGCAAAAGCTGGAAGATGAGCGCTTTAGCGCCGAATTAATTCGTGATTCGCTATTAAAATTAGTGATGTGTTAAAGTAACATTTTACGATCGCGGCAATAAAAAGTTTTATTTGTAAAATTCTGGAAGTTATTTGCAATTGAGATTACATTTACACAGCTATGCATATGTATAAATGTTTGATCAATCGTAAAATCTTTTAATGCAATTCGAGAATCGGGTTGTTTTTTTGATAACCGTACCTTCCCTTATGAACGTTATTTGTACCCTTAGTTGTGGAAACAAATACTTACGGCCTTTTTCACCAACAACGTATTAAAATACTAAAAAATATGAGCTGATTTTTGTCATTGTGAAGACATTGTTCCTCTAAAAGAATAGACGCAAGACTAGACTCGTAAATATAAGTCTAACCTACATAATGAAACCATACAAGTATCCAGAGCTAATCCTCTATGTCCTAAGTGTTCGGAGTGGCTTAGTCATTCTTAAAAGAACTTGATTAGGTTGACCACACATATAAATTTTCATTCTATTCGAATTTTAAAAAAGCTTACAAGTAACGTTTGCAAAAAATAGCTGGCTGTTTATAAATCTTACTCAAAAAATACGGAAATAAACTTTCACGATCATGTAAAGTTTTTCCAAAAGTTTTATAATGATTTATGGCGACAATACACTTTTATTACAATCGTCAGATGTGAATGAATTAAAACTAATCTGACATTTACAACGTATGTCTGTACCTCGTTATAAATGATGACTATTCTAAATTTTATTTATTTTTGTTCTACATGTCCATAAATAAAAATAAAAAAGTGCTTACGACGTAATTGTCCGGGAAACATTGCACAGTTATTTACTAAAATAAAAAATCATATAATTTTTTTGATTAAGTCACAGACTGAAAAAAATAATCGGTAGAGAAAAAAAAGTATATTTTAAATTAGGAATGATAATTTTGTTAATACTTCTGGAATGAAGCAAGTTTAGTAAGTATGTACCATTGTATCATGAGCATCTGATTGTTACGAATGACGTCACAAATTCCCAGATTGAGCAATATAATTCATAGCAATCTTTGATGTCCGGCATTAATAGTCTGTATAGCATCGGATGATAAAAATCACAGATACATTCAGCTATAAAGTCTGTACCGTACGTAGTCGCTTCGATTTATTTCATTGTGTAGGAATGCCATAATTTTTAAATAATCTAGGACATTTGGCTACTATTCGTGTTATCATCAAGTTATTTATATATTAATAAGAATCTGATTCATATCTGACTACTGAGAATTTTAAAAAGATTCACCGGAATTTACTATTAAAAAGTCATTGAACTTATTTTGCAAAAGCGTTGTGTATTTTATCTCTAAAGCTCTTTAATATGGAGATAGTAGTTGATTATCTTTTTATCCTACTAACACTGTAAATATAAATGTTTAGATGGTTGGCCGGATGTTTAAAGGTATCTCCGATCGACTGAATGGATATCGCTGAAATTTGTTATAGACTAAGAACCTAGTCTGGTAAAACACAGGCTACTTACCAAGTTTATTTTAATTCCGCCCGGAAGGAGTTGCGGGCGACAGCTAGTACCTATATACCTATTTCTCTATTTCGAGTGATGATAGTCTGATAAAGGAAGACTTAATGCGGAAACGGCCAAATGCTGAAGTTTTATAACGCACCCTTTTATTTTGGAACAGGTGTATCCGTGACAGTTTGAGCTATGACAAACATTACAATTACTTCCAGATGTCGTTAATATATTTAGAGCCAATATAAAACGTTGCCAAACGTTGCGGCCTATCTTAGTACTTTATTGCTTGTTTACATAGTTATTAAAGTTGAATACTTTATTTTATTACCACACGTTACATAAGCTTATTAATCTTTTACATTAGAAATCGGACTAGGTATATGTAGAAATGTCTTATTCAAATTAAAACGAACTTCAGTTGTCGACACTAGAAAAATAAACATAACGTAATGTTCTTACATTTTCATTATAACCTTTAAAGCGTCATGTATTTTTTTATTTATTAATACGAGGTTATATCGAGAGATATATTATTTTGTGAGACGACATTATTTACATTCTAATACTAATGTTTACTGGCGCTGTCTGCTTGGGGAGAGTAAATTATGATTCAAATACACCTACCAAGGTTAGAGATTTGCTTTTCGTGTACCATACACGTAGATGATTATTCATACGATATGTTTATAAAAGTTTGACACCTCATGAGTTGAGCAGTTTAATACATTATTTGTTTAGAAAAAAAATACGATAATTATCTGAATTTTAACGAATCTTCAATAAAATGTAGCTTACATTAGTTAATAAATCTAGGCGAAATGTTTAAATAAACTTAATATGTTTAAAAAGTATATATTGTTCACCTTTAATTCGATTAATGTAGTCGAATTCAATACAAATGAGTAATAAAAATAAAGTTAAGTAGCCTTATACCTTTACTCACAGACTTGTTAAAAACAGAAATGTTTATCTCGTCAATTTAAATAAAGAAAGATCAAAAATGATATCCATAGACAATACCACACCATCAGACAGTAAAATGTTTAAAAATAATTTCTCATTTCTATTGAATTAGACTAAAGCTACGCAATAAAGGGTGTCCTTTATTTCATCGTTAAATAGCATCGAGTGGCGTGCAATAACTGCACACAGTTAATCGTTGCGTGTAACGCTATAATTGCAGCTATTTTTAACGCTATTTAAATATAGAATAAATTCACTTTCTCAACGCCTAATTTATTCATGACTTGGCTGTACGGTCACAAGATCTTTGCCTTTTTTATGAATGACTAAAAATAACTTTAACTCATCGATAGCCGGCAGCGATTCTTAAATAATATTTACCATAGCCTGAATTAATCTGGATAGAGGTTGAAATGTTTGAACTAGAATCATGAAATTGGCGAATCATGTTTACTCGATATTCTTTCAATACATTATATTTATAAATAAACAATTATTCGCAAAGGCAACATATTCTACAGCTGGGCGTAATCCGTCGTACTGGAAAGCTTCGATAAAAGGCAAGTATTAATATTTCCCTCCATATTTTCAAGGATAACGGTCTCTTATTGAATAGATAATAAATATAATTGAATTATTAATAATCCAATTTTATATTATTTTTATTTGAATTATCTTAGTATAAAAAATAAAAAAAACATTGTTGCTTAGTGCCATAACTGTCACAAAATATCGATAAATTACGCTAATCATATTAATAAAATGCTAAGATCAAATCAACTAACTGTATAATGCAATTAAAAACTTTGTTAAGATTAATAGATCAATATCGCGGGTTCGTGTGAGATTTCTTATAAGGCCAAATCTAGATACGAGTATGCGTGAGATTAAGTGAACCTTGCCTTTTATAAAATTCATACACGACGTACATGACATCGTCATTTATTAACCAATAAAGATAAAATAAGCAGTTATCAAGCCTCCGCTTATTGAATTATGCCGCAAATATGGTTCGCTGTAACCATAATGTATAAAATTAAAACATAAAGCTCCGAATCGTCAGGGAAGGGCGACCTCGACACACGATTGTCCCTGCGTGAATATTGCTATTATTTTACAGATTACTTCGACGTGCGATATAATGTTGCCACACGCAAAATAGGACAATATATTTGGTGAATAAATTAAATATTTATTTTATAGTAATTCACACGCTTATTACAATTTAAATAAATATTAATTATGCAAAATGTATAAAAGAAATTGTTTCATACAGCCACGTCGTAAATTACCTTTACCATAATTACATCGGCAAGAAATAAAACATATGTCCATGATCTAAGAATGATGCCAATGCTTTTTTTTATTATTAACCTTATCTTAACGATGTAAGACCACTTTTTGTCCAATACGATTACATTTTATTCAGCGCCATCAAAGCGAAATCACGTGTCATAGTATAATTTATGTTTTGAATTAAATGCCTCTCACTTTTATTGAAAATATTTTGTAATCAATTTTGATCAAAAGTAATTGAAATTTAAATAACAATTGCGCTGCAAAAGAACAAAAGTTATTAAATATTTTTATTGTTATAAATTTATTGTCTATGCAACGATTAAGTAACGCTGTCTAAAAGTATTTGGTTCAATAAAAATGAATTGGAATGTGGGGTACAAGATAATTTCATTTAAAAAGAGAATAACATAATAGCATCAACCAATGTTTTTCTCGTTTTCTGTCTTCTGTAAGCCAAGGCAAATATGTATTTGGTCATATTGTTTTTATTCATGTAAGGAACGCAAGACGGCGCCTAAAATCTTATTGAATCTTGGCGCCAACAAGGCGATATTGAGTTGCTCAAGTACAATAAAATTAAAAATGTTGCAAAATAAATCTTTTTAAATTATTGCCACTACGATTTTAACAATTACTCAAAACAAATGACAAATTATAGTTAAAGGTTAATTAAGAAATAACGCAATACAACACTATTAGCGCGGGAATAATACCTTGAGTTTGACAGATTTTGACGTTCAGACATGACGTTGCCCCTTATTAAAAAATTCTTACGTCCTTAATTTATTAAAATATTTTTATCATGGATAACAAATTATGTGATGACTAGCTGTCGCCCGCAAATCTGTCCTCGCAGAATTAAAAAATAATAATAAATGGCCTATGCGTTCTTCCAGACTATGTTCTACATCTATGCAATGTTTCATCGAGATCCGTTTAGCCGTTCTTAACATTCATCCATCTATAATAAATATTCTCATTTATAATATCGGTAAGAAATAAGATTCATAAGATAGTAAAAATTTAAAAATAACTACTAGAGGTTAAACATTAACTAATTCTAATTAGTAAATAACAAAAATGACTGTTAACCTCCAAACTATTATTCAACGGGTACCAAAGTCAGTTATTTAGGACACAATCGTTAAGAGCTTTGTCATTCTCTTTGACAAGCTGTCCCCTTGTCAAAAGACAAAAGCGAGGCGTTGCAACAATTTTTTTTTTTCATAATGCTAGTTGACAGCACAATAGTCAAAGCAACGGTGTTATACAGTTATTTACACTGTTTACTATGCAAAGGAAAGAAATAAAAAAACATGCATTAATAATACATATTAACTGTGGTAAACAATGTCTTAATCTTGGTAGAGTTTGCTAAATTACTATAAGCTCTTTTATTAGAACTTAAGACCGTACTACTCCGCATAGACTACAGTTCAATGCGATCTTAGCTTTCTCGGATTCGGATATAAATAATTATGTCTACTCTACACCATTATGATTCGTACTTTTTCATTCCCGTTTTTTATTTTTATTTTGTAATAAGGTCGCCGTATTTTTTATATATATGCACCTGTTTTATATACAAGACATATAAATAAAACTATATACAAAATGCGCTTCGTTACAAAAGCCACGCCAAAGAAGTTTATAATCAAATTCAGGTAAATTAAATGTTTATGATTTCAAATATAAAATGTATATTGTACAGTCAATTTAATGAAAATCTGCGCCTCTGTTAGAACTCTTACGATTTGTAAATATTTTACGAAATTGCTTCATATCGTAAACAATTTAAACGTTTGACGTGTTCGTGTTTCTTGTAATAAAGACTTTTAACTTAAAAGTTTAAGATAATATATGAGTCAGGACTTATCATTTATGGCAGCTGATCCGCTTTAAAATTGAAATCTAGATTCAATACATCTCCCACGCGACCCGAGTGTAAGGTTGGTCATAATTACTATATCTCACATCAACTGTAATGTATGTAAGATTGAAAAATAAATATATGACCCATGTATCTGGCTCATCCAGGTAACGTCAATGTGTGGTCGTATTTAATAGTAGCCAAAAAGCACGCGTAGTTTAGACATGAGGGTGTATGACGCGCTTAACGCTTACTCTGTTATTACTGATGTATAATTAAAGAGCTATAAAAATTTAACATGAGATAACTGTTTGTGTGGAAAGTTTTCTCATCAGAAATAAACAGGTAACGAGCGCATTGTCTTTTAATGTATACTTTTGAATAAGACTCTGGAAATAACTTCAGGAAAAGCTGGAATTTCTTTTAACGGTTATGTGGAAATCAGTCTACTCATATATTTTTTGTCAAAACATATCTTACTAATATTGTAAATGCGAATGTTTAGATAGTATGTATGGACGGATGGATGTTTGTTAAAAGATATCTTTTGTACGGCTCAAAAAACCTCGATGAGAAATAGGCTAATAATTAAGTTTTTTTTAAATATCGCGCGTAATGAGTCGCGGGCGACAGTTAGTAAACAATAAAATAAAGATTACGTCATTGATATATCCTAAGTTAGCCTTTTAACTTTATGCCTTGATAGACTTAATGGATAGAACAATCTGTGAAGTGTGGATAAAACTATACGGAATTATAAGCATCAGCGGATACTAATAACTATTTGTCTAAGACATTTTTTCTGACGATTGTTTGTGTTCGTGTAATGGGTTTCGAAGTGTTTAGGGCTACTTGATAGTACTTTGTTAATAACAGTATTATTAGAAAAGACATTAGCATCGACTTCTATGCAAGATGACCTCGGCAATTAATGGTATTTGTGAAAGCGTTGCATTTATTTGTTTTACAAATGAATTGGTTCCTAGAACATTATGCTCCGATGCCAATTACTAAAACTAAACATTGGTGCGGCGGCATTTTAAATTAAATATTGACATAACTCTAATGCCCATTACGCTACTTGTATTGTTAACAGGAACGTAAACAAAGGTGATAAAGAAAATAACAAAGACTAGTTTACAGGCTTAGGAATTTTAGGAATGACATGTTAGTCTGTTGTTGCTATGCTATAATGCTCAAACACATTAAACCTTAAATCTTGTTAAACTTACTGATTATTTGATCAAAAGATAAGCATGGATGTTTCACCAGATAACTCGAGACCATCTTATTTGTGAACTAACTCAAAAGAGAGATTTTGCAATGATGTTATTAGAGGAACTTGCATAAGGGAGACGAGAAGTTTTTTTAGGACATTGCATTGATAGTGTCGTGGCTTATCATTGCATCCGCACAAATGACGGATGCATGAGTATGTGCACGTGGCACACTCTTGTCACAAATTGAACAGTTTCCAACAAATAGGATTGCTAACATGAAGCCTTTGTACTACCAGGAACATAGAACAAGGCTTAAGACGCTACTAGGAAATTAACATTACTTGAAGATTATTTTATATACCTACAATGTGATAGTATTAACTCTTACAGTCATAGTTGCCAAGTGAGCAATAAGATAGACCCTTAGGATAGATTTAGTATGAAATATTGACACTAGGCAACACATTTTTGATTGATTATGAGTGTGGAAGTGTTCTCTATTAGTGTTAATTTTGTGACGCAATTGTTTTTCGGAAATTGACTTAGTAAGGCTTAAAGAATATTTGTACCAGAACAAGTCTTGTTGAGTCAGACGTGAAAGTATGAGCCACCGATTGGTCCGCATGCCTACAGGATTCTATTAAAACATAACATTTATTGTTTCTTTGAATAACCGTATGGAATTATAAGTAAGATTGTTCACACTGCAATTTCGTTTCGTGATTTATTTTAATTGTGCATTTATTTTTCGTAAATTTTAATTAACGACGTACAATCGTTAGTTTCGTTAATGGACGCCGATAAAGTTATCACTTCGAGAAACGTATTAATATAAATCTTATTATCACAAGAGTACATCAATAGATATAAGCCTACTTATAGGAGCATTTCTAAGGCTTTAATAAGTTAATCTAGATAATATTGACGTCGAGGATTTGTTTCCCATTAATTTCTTTCATAAAGTACCAATTTATTACAAATTAAAGATTACATCAAGGTCATAGAAACGGTGTTAAAATTAAATAATATAATAACCTAGATTGCCATATGGTCTACATCCTTTCAGCTTTTAAATCTAGTTTTTTACGATAAGCTTGGTTATCGCTTAACGGTCATTCGTTCATGATTAGTCTAAACATATAAATAAAATTGGAATGTCTGTGTGTAATATAATATAAAAAACTACCTACAATACCTACACATAATGTATTTTGTCTGTCTGTTTGACTGTGTATATGCCCACAGGGCGGTTCAAACTATTTTAAAGGGACTTTGACGGAAAGGTATGTAATTATTTATATAAATAAGCTAATCCATGTCACTATGAAGCCTGTCATAAATTTCATGCTCAGAACTTATCTCTTTGTATTCTCTGATGCCATGGCGTCATGAGACTGGAACTGATCCAATCCGTGCCAAGATCCAAGGAACTGACACGAAACAATTCCAGTCTCTGTATTCTATTAGTATTTATCACAAACAACTCCAAACTCTATCTACACCTTGGTTGTTGACGATTTCCCTTCATAACTTACATCAATTTCAGGTTTACGTATGTTTTCAATCATATATCTTCCAAAATCAAACCAGTATTAATCGAACTACTAAACCAATAAACAAACTTCGACATAGAAGTTTATAAAGTATAGGTCGTATTTAAATTAATAATTTTTGCGTTTCAGAATCAATATGGTGCAATTAATCGAATATATTTATTAAACGATTTATCTGAATCGGAACAATGATATGAAGTTATGGCACGTCGATACTAATTATCGTGATTGTAACGCTCAACTGCACCGAAATTGGATTTTATATTCATCGCAATTTCAACAACATGTTAATGTCATTCCTAACTACTAGATAGTTTAAAAAAGCTAAAGGTAAGTAAACCGATCGGTGAGCTAAGTTGTCTGCTCCAGTCACAAAATAATGTTATTAGTAAGGGGATCGCGCCGTAAAGAAAGATGAAGAACAGTAATCTAGCAGAGAACAAAGGTTTTATTGCTGCTTAAGTCTCGCTAGTTATTAACGTAAATGCTGTCCCTTACCTAAACATTTAAATATCGGTAACATACACGTTTATTTATACGCCCCTGTTAAATGTACTTCCTTGTATTTATTCTGATTAAACAAGGAAAATTTTAGCTGCTCGCTAGGTCAGTGTTCAAATATTTATAATAATATTAATTCAAGTAATATAACATATTGGCATTTTTATTTGTGAAAATGACCTCCCACAACCATACCTATGTATACGCACTTAAATTTTCGCTTTTTATTAATGTGACTATCAAAAATGTATCACGATGATGTTTGTTAAGTTTTTTAATTTGTGCATAACAACGCCCATTTTGGAATGTGCACGTGATGAGTAGGAAAACTTGTCACGTCCTATTGTTTATTTAAAAAAGGAAAAGGAACTAATTAGTATCAATTAGTCCTCATCAGTACTCGTTACTTATCGTGGGATCATTTAAAATTAATCAACATCTGCCGACAGAGCCGAGTAACAAAGCCTATTTTTGAATACAACATTTGTTTTTTTTTCACTAATATAAACAAAAAATGAGTATGAAGAAATATTCATAACATTTGACAAAAGTTAAAATTAATTTTCTCGGAAAAAAAAAAAACATTTAACTGGTACTTACGTACGCCCAAAGATTTTAATCAATTTGAATTTCTAACCTACAAAACTTTGTAAATGATCGATTGATTACTTCACACCTCCACTATAATAGCTACTTATCGGACATTATGCCATTGCCTCCATGAACACAGTAACAAAAGAAAATAAAAAAAAAACAAATGTACACTTGCAACAATAACACTGTGTATTTACACCGTTGGACATACGAAAAAGTTAAATGTTTGTCAACTTTTTCAAATTTGGAACGCCACTTTTTTATATACCTATAACTATAATATTATTACGATATTCACTTTATTCAAAAGTTAATTATTGTAAGAATTTAACTAAGTTTTCTCGCGTATCGTAAATATTTTAAGAAGCGTGCGCACGACACCGACACTGTAGCAACGCGCTTGCGTTCCGGCAACCAAATGACAAATGCGCGTCAACGGGTTGCTCGTTTGTTTACCTCCGAGGTTTTCGCTCGCTCAAGTTCAAGGGATTACGAAAAAGGAACGCGCACATGTCCAATTTAGCTTGAACTCCGACCGCCGAACGTTCAACGTCTATTGTAGTGTAATTGACAGGTTTGGCATGTCGTGAATAAGTGGTAATTTTTAAATGGCAGCTATCTCGCTATTATCTACGAAGGAAGGCGTAATCTTTAAAAAACGGTGATGTCATCCGGCACTGTGATAAGCCAGTACAGTAGTGTTGTGTTTGGTAATGTAAACAAAACAATGTTGGTTATTGCAAAAACAAATAGTAGCTCTACATCCTTAATAAAAGTTTTTTTAGCCAATATGAATGAGTTTATTCCAATTCTGTACAAAGTATTTAATAACAAATATTATCACGAACTTTTCAAGAATAAAAAAAAACAGTTGAAATTTTTCCATAAACTAGAAAACGGTCAAAGTGGATGGGTTTGGCGCTTACATAGGTTGGGGTTGAACTTTAATGGATCGTTTTGAAGGCATTTTATCTACTTCGTAGCCTTGCTTGGAAGGAAATTGAAAAGCTTGATAATGTTGCTAGGATGGGGCACAGTCTTTTGTTACACGTATAGGCGAAGGTCAGTGTTTTATTGAACCGTTCGTCCCGGCATCGCACAAATGCACATTTATTTACTTTTTATATTTTACAGAATTATTTTTATATACTTTAGTCCAGTAATTTTTGAGTTAATCGTTACGAACATACAAATCTTTCTACTTTAGGTGCATTCCTCTATATAGGTAAAAAGAGGGGCGCGACTAGTCATATCTTATCAAGTCACATATTCGCAGAGTTGCTCATAAAATAAATAAATAGCCTACTCGCATTTATTAATTAAGTCATAGCAATAGCATCATAATTCAGTTAGGTGTCAGACTTTCAAGCCTACTATTAATATGTTTTGAATTCCTGTGTTTATATTTTTCAATTCCTGATAAACTTTTTCATCGACCATATTTGTTTACAATAGTACAAATGTAGTTTCATCTAGCACAAATTTTATAGCCTAAATTAGACCACTTCCTGTAGTCAGATTTTTCTGTAATTTCGTACCCCTTTAGAAGACAATACAATTTTTTTATATAGTGTCATTTGTAAATCCAAGATGGCCTCGAATCATATATTTTGTACATCCACAACAACATAGTAGTCAAATGCGTCGCCTGAAGCTTAAATGTTAATTCCTAATTCGGAACATCAAATATATTATACCTATTTTTTTATAATGATGTTATGAAATCGATAATTTTCATAGTAACTTGTAGTGTGTTGAAACATATCTCAGTAGATGGCACTAGAAACGCTTGAAGTAGTTTCAATATGTCATAACAGATGGCGCTTAAAGTAAATATAACTTTTAAACCATAATGAAGTCTTTCAAGAACATAACATAACGGAGATTAAAGGCTTTGACATAATATACACTAAAATTTAAAAAGGAAATTTAGTTAATTTAGTTAAATTTAAAAAAAAAATACATTGTTTACTCTATCTGTAATTATAATTATAGTTTGTACTTTCCTATATTGTTACTGGAATTTATAATGTCCAAGAAACAATTTCTAATGCATGTCAAATATTTGTACATCGATATCATTAACATAATTAGGGCGCAAACAAGACAAAGGATATTGCGTTCTTTCCTTCTTTGTCTAAATTTACAAAAGTTTGTCTTTGTTTGTTTCGGCTACTCTTTGTCCATTGTAATTATTCGCACAAAGAAAATGTCCGCTTTTGTTTATATTAAATCGAGACTGACTCATAAAGCATGACGCTAATTTAATCACATATTTTAGACTAGCTGTCGCCCGCGACTTCGTTTGCACAGAATTAAAAGAATTTAATGAGTAGCCTATGTGTTCTTCCAGAGTATGTTTACATCTGTGACAAATTTCATCGTGATCCGTTCAGCCGTCTCTAGAGATACATTCAAGCATCCATCCATCCATCCATCTAAACATTCGCATTTATAATATTAGTAAGATGTAGAAATGAATTGCCTCTTATGTTTACAAATGACTATGTCCCTTTTTCATCTATTTAACAAGAAATAATACATACAGCATTATATTATATACATAAACTAACTATATTTAATATACGAATTGGTATTTTCATTGCGAAGTTGGTCGTATTTGGTAAAAATATATAAATTAAATAAAGAAAGAAAATTTAAATATTAAATGTTGGTCTAGTTTTATTTACAAGAATTTTGTCGTCATAAAACAAAACACAAACAACATAGATATTGCAGCCGTGATATTTAACCTCAATTGATATATATGAAAAGTGACAAAGCTTGTGTCATCTGATAGTTGATAGGCCGACTGTGTCCGGTTCTTATCACTCTGTACTCTTAATGTTACGTCCGACTTATTGTAACGTAAATTATATCGATATATAGACGAAATATAAATGAGCAACTACAATTGTTCAACCTACATTTAATTCTTACGTTATTACAAGATAACACAGTTTTATATAATCAGTTAATTCAATTTAAAGGATTTTAAAGATCTCAATTTAAAACATTCTTTAAGAGTTTTAAGACCAACAACTTCTAAATCGTTAATTACACTCAATTACTTAATATTGTATTAACAGGGCATAAGATAAAGAAAGAAGTAAATAATCATGTTATACTTAAGACATAAATCGTAAGCCATAAGTTAAAACCTCATTAAGCGGCCCTTACCGTTCTGTGAACATATTTACGACTACTTAATTACAACGGCCACGTAATAAGGGTGAAAACACACTATAAAAATGATTTCCTACAAATTTTGTATAAACGTAGACTAAATAGCAGATATAAGCCTAACCATAAAGTTTTCGAAATCTTTTTTAGAATCCTATTTTATATTATTTCCCAAATATTGAGCATCGACCTTGTAAAGATTATTCGAGTGTGTAAGAGCATGTGAAGTGGCGTGAACTTGATAGACATATAGCGTGCAGGATTTACCTCGAAATCGCGTTTCTTTATTTAATTAAATTAAGTACATAACGAAAATAATGTGATATGTGAGGTACATGAATATTAATCAGCAGTGTATATAACTGTGACTTTTGCGGTAAACTTATTGTTTTTTTTTAATTTTTTGTTTTTAAATTGTCACATCGGGCAGAAGAGTTGACTTCTCGACTCGCCGAATCATATGCAGTCGTTGCATACGTCTTTTAAAGCCAGGACACTATTCATCGATTGCAATCAGCCATTTGGTACAAGTAGTACTTAAGTGTCGGAATGGCTTTGTCCTCGCTCCGCTTTGCACGGTAGATGGCAGTGAGAGCTGAATATATTCCTACATATCCATGTAAATTGCCTGCACACCAATGTCAGCTCAGTGCAGCTAAAGGTCGATTGAATTTGCAGCCTCAAATTCTCAATGTTTTTATATTTGTACGCACCAAGTTCAATTCTATATATTTTAATTTTTTTAAGTTGAACATAAACCCATTCTTTGCACTACATTTGCTGCCACAATCATAGTTGATGGGTGTTTACTGAGGGAGAGACTTAGTATACAGTGTAAGGTATACTAAGTCTCTGCCTAAGCGACTCCTTTACTTACCGTTGGATGACTATGATTTAATAATTTTACTATTTATTTACTATAACTAATACTAAATACAGGAATCCACAAATTTTATATTTTTCGCGCTCAAAAACTTCAGCCATTTTCAATGAACATGTTTTTTTCTTTCAAATTAATCGCCGTAAACTATTTATAAATATGTGACGTAACAACAAGAAAAAATAGGTCAATTTATGACTTGACTTGCAATTGACCGCTTAACGAGTTGAATCTACAGGACAATGAGAGCGCACAGCGCGTTTAAATTAAAAGGAATTTGACGAAGCGCAGTACTGTCCTATGTTGCAAAATGCTTTTTATTACTCAAATACATAACGACTTCCGAATAAAATGTCAACCATTTAATACTGCTTTTCAGTTTTACTTGAGTTAAATGTAGAAAAGGCTTCTTTAGTTTAATACGAAATTAGAATATGTAACAAAAAAAATACGTTTTCACATATTTCCCTCCCAAGTGAATAGTATAAATTCGTCTACAATAGCGACGTCGGATAGTAAAGTGCAGGTCGTCGCCCCTTACTAAGGACTTACTGTCCAATTACCGTAATTGGTGATAAAACAGCCCGATTTATAGTAACAGGATAACACTTTCCATTCTGTTAACCGTTTCCATGTTACCTTTTTGATAGAATCTATACTTTTTGTGTCAAAGGAATCTGTGGTCTTCTATATTATGTGAACTTACTATTTGAATAATTACTTTGGCTTAGTAAACTTATAAGTAAAACAAATTTATTAGGAAATGTTTTTTATTTTTTTCAATTACGATAACATATTGTGTTCTAATTCAAGGTCATTTCGATCACGCCATTTGATGTATAATCTATAATCTAAATATGTTACGATAAAGTCTATGATACATAGTTACATTTTTCAACATTAATTTGAATTTTAAAAATATCCAACATGGACAACTAAGGCACCAAATACACAATAACTTATATAATAAATTACATATTAAGTCATCTATAAATGTGACTATGTTATATATTATTTATTTACTTCGTCAGTGTATAGAGATTAAAAATGTTTTTTTGTTATTCTTTTTATATAAACGTCGAGAAAATGTTACAGCTCTCGAATTACATCCAATAATATAATTTTAAATACATATGACCTTGAAGATCATAAAATTACTTGAGTCTAGCCAACATTAAAAAAAAGAGATTGTAGACAATGATCATTTTAAATATGAATATGAAAGACGTTTACCTCGCAATTTATAGCGATTGTATATTTAACACAAAAAATAAAATTAATGAAAAAATATGCTTTGTAGAAACAATACAAAGTGGTCAAAGACATTTGAAGGCCGTCACTACGTCATTAACGCCACGCTCCTGTCATTTTGACATTGTTTAACGTTTATTATTGAGGGACTAGATATTTAGAGTATATACCTACTGGAAATATCTTTGCAGAAAACCTTAAAATACTTGGAAGTAAGTATTTATTACACTTCGTATAATATAAATAAAATATCCCGTTAGCATCATACATCACAAAGCACAGTCTTGTCACCGCACTACAAATCACTGATGTTTAAATTGCACTCTTCATCTGTTTTCTTTAGCAGCAACTCTAGCACAAGTTTCACAGTTGGCGTGCGATCGAAAATTGTTATTATTATTCTTCCTTCGAACGGCATGATTTCGTTCCCTGGACGGGAATTTCTGTATCTTCCTTTCCTGTACTTCAACGGTCTCTGTTCTCCTTATCCGGCGATATATCTCCGCCCACTCGAGTTGTTTCATAGCCATGCACATGATAGACGTGTAAACGCGGCGACAGCTCGTTTGATTATGTCGCCTTCGTATTGTTTTTGATTTCAATTTTCAATGCGCTTGCGACGCGACAGAGCGTTCAAGGTCTACAATTTTTTCCTTACGCAGCCTTCCGAACGCGATCGTATATGGCTCGAGAACGTACGAAAGTTAAGTGACTTCGATTGGCCTTATCGCTGACCCGAACGACTTCGGTTCAACGTCTGCCTGATAAGACGCGGTCATTTGTTCTAATGTATTCAGTTGTGCTACAGTTCTATTCAAACTTTAAGGCGGCTCGGGCTCGTACGGGATACTGTGACGTTGCGCAGAACATAATTTTAGGTAGGTAGGATTTTTGAGACTTAAAGGGACACGGGACACACCTGCGCGCAATTTCTTCCACCCGCAGTGGGCTTACCGGCCTCTTACCATTAAGTATAAAATTCAGAATAACTACATACCCAAATGCATCACGTCTAGGTAAAGTTGCATAAATTTCATCACTAAATAACCTTATTGTTATTACACTATAAGCGACCGCACCAGACGCAATTTCACCTTCACTTTATGATTACACTCAAGTTAGGCAAACATATTGCAGAACTCTGCCTATGATTACGTTTGTATGTTTCGTTTAAAAAATCCTAAGAGTTCTTGATCCCTAAAAGAATGTAAATATTTATACCTATATAAAGTAACGTATCGGCTTATAACTTAAACTAAGAAAAAAATATATTATGAAGAAACTCACCTCCAGGGATGCGAGATGAAACCGGGACACAGTTCGGGGCAGTTGTCGCAGGGCCTCCCTTCTGACACCTCCTTTATCCGCACGCCCTGCCGACAAAAGGAAGTGAATAAGTAAAAAATTCACAAGTGACCAAAACAACATTAAGAAGCTGACCTCGTATGATTCGATATTGTCATTAATATGCGCTACCATCCTCCAAATACGGTCGTCCTCCTCATTCTTCAGTACATCATTATTCTCTTCCTCGTCACTTGAATCGCATTCGCTATAACTATCTGAAGTAGTGTCACTATCCCGTCTATTAGAAAATAGCTTAAAGATCCCTCCCTTTTCTCTCCACGATTCCCCCTCTACACTACCCGTCCTTCTGTGTTTCTTTCTAGTAATTTTAAAAGGAACTTGTTTGAGTTTCGGTTGTTTAAAGGATTCTTTCCGTGTAGCCGTCGGTTTGCTGTATAGTTTATCATAATCTTCTTCCGACACGCCACAATGGTTGAGAAGGAAATCTTTTCTTATCTGCTCCCTTCCAGCTAGATCTCTCCAGAATGTTTCTTTCTTTCTAACCCCTAGATAGTAATCCAGTTCTCTGTCTCCTAAATCTTGGTCACTGCCTTCATCTTTTTCCTCTTCGTTTTTATTGAATTCCCTTTCCTCATTCCCCTCACTATCTTCCACAAGTCGTGCCAAAAGGCGATACTTTCTTGTATTCGGGACCTTTTTAAGTAGATTGGCGGTATTCGAACTCAGGAATTTTGTAGTCTTTCTACAAACAGTTGCTACTGATTCGCGGCGCTTCTTTAAATTATTCATGATTCTTTTCTTATAGGAAAATCGCGGTATAAAGCTTGTGAAACTAGTAAAATAACTCGAGTCCATCTCTCATCATTTATCTTTTTTTAATGCAATCACTTTAAAACTAATTAAGTCAGAACTAGATGTTACAATGTTACAGAAAATATGAACTGTTGGAACAGAGCGGGTAGTTACACACGTCTACAACGACGGGAAACTAGACCAGGTTTTACTGCTATGAAGCAATTGTTTGGATGACGTGATCGTGGTTACCTGCCAATAAACGCACGAAGTTTCACTCACCAGTAGAACGAGATCTCTAACAAAGTATTCTTTTTTTTCATCCCCATATAATACACCCTAAGACAGAGGAGGTCAGAGAGATCACCTTATGCTGGACGTTGTACCGTTGTAAGGGTGTGGACTCTTTACGATCAAGCAAACAGAACTAAATGTGCCCATCGCAAATGACACGTCAAATTGCAACACCTTGGTAAGAATTGCCCGTTAAACCCCGACCCTTGTTAGTACAAACTTTACTTTACTTTTAGGTCAACGAGAGCGTTTATGTGTTAAAGGTCAATGTTTAATTGAATTTTAACTTAATAATAGCAGATATAATTTTTTTTCACATAATTAATTAAAAGCTAAGAATAACCATTGCTTGTTACTTTGACAGTCAGCGCCATCTATCAATGCTATAAGCTGTTGTCAAACATGTCATGGTAATATAAGCGCCATCTATTATGTGGCCTGTAACCTAAAACAACTTGCCATTTTACTTTAGAAATAAAACTTGAAATTAAGTTATAATTGAATCAAATTTAGAAAAAGTAAACTCTATTATTAATAGATACATAATAATTTTAGAAATATATTTTAAAAGTGCAATAAAACATTCAATAAAATATTTTGGTAAAGAGCCTACAGTGCCATCTGTTGGTGAGTAGCAGACTATTTCATAATGAAATAATGAAGTTGCGCGTTTTTTTAAAGTCTAAAATTATTACGACACTCGGAAATTCACAATAAGACGTAAAAATAATTTAATTCATAATGAATATATTAAGTAATTGTGACCTTAATAACAACACGTGACACAAAATGAATTCGAAAAATACAATAATATAAAATATTACCTATATAGAATAGAATTGTACCTATATGACTACATAGGTACAATTCTTATAAACAAAACGTATACATATTGTACATAATTTGTTTATAGAAATATCTCAAACAAGCTATAAAACCCAGCAAAGGGAGCAACAGAAGTGCACACGTGACGCTTTGAAACGTACAAGAATTTGCATTTCTGAAGGGCTCGATACAATAAGCGGAATCAAATTCACATTCCGTACGGAACAATGCCTCCCACAGCACTGACTTACCAACTTACTCTATACCTACTTGATTTGAATATTTTATTCAAATCCTTTTCATACATTTTTTTACTATGTGAAATAAACAAATGAATTAAATGTGCGTTCTATGTGCAGCATTAACTTAGTTATTATCTTTATCGATAAAATAAATGTACTTATAAAGTTTAATAATACTTGATATTAATTTTAACTGTGAATGAGTTAAAATTGTCATTAATTTCATACAGTACATGCCACCCACGGCCCACCTTAAATAAACAGGCCAATAATTTGGTTACGTATTCCGCAAAGCTAAATGTAAAATATCTAAACATAAAATTAATATTAATTCTCTTTAGATTCATAGTTACCTAGATATAACAAAAAAAACTAAAGCTTGGGAGCTAAATGAAAACATTTTCAACTTATGTTACATATTCCATAGAACTTTTAAAGTTTCGAACAAAAATGCGTCATAATAAATATAGGATGGAAAGACGCCAAACGATGAGTTTATTATATTTTCAATATTTGTTCTGGTAAAATATTTTATTGAAGATAAACAAAGTTAGTAAGTAGACTAACTAAAGCTGTAGTCTCGTATATTGTGGAGTGCGCGCAGTCAGCCGGAATCTGCATCCATGTGTAGGAAATAGTTTAGATAGGAAATGTTGGATTAAACTTTTATTGTTAAGACGCTTGTTTAATTCAATCTTTTAATAAAAAGGTTGATTTCTTGTCGTAAATTAATTTGACATAAAAAGGCGGCTAAAACTTTGATTTTTTATAGAACATGCTTTTGAAATATTTAACCGTAGAATTCTGTAACGCTTTTGGTTTTTGATTGCGTCCATGGTGACAGATGGTTAACAAGTTCGCCTTGAAAACTGGTTAAACATATTGAATAACTATTATAATTCTCACTATTTTGTTCTATAAATGAAAAAGTTTGAATGTATACGAGTTAAATACGACGTAACTCCACAAAGCTGAAGGAATCTATATGAAAATTTAAAAAGATATAGATTGAATATTTATATTTTTTTTTTATTCCTCTCGGACTTAGTAGTTAAAAATAACAAGTGACGCCGGGTTTAACTATAGTAGTAGTGTTATGTCGTATGGATTGTGGGCGTTAGTCACTCGGCTCGCTAACGCTAAGGCCACGACTATCCTCTCATCAAAACATCTGTTTCCTCGATTCATTACTCTTTTGCAAACAAAAAATTACTCATAGCATCGCCTTTGTAATTCGATCGCAAGCATTTAAGTTATGAGCTGACGCCGTTGTATTTTACGCGGGAAATATTAATTTTATTTTACCTGAAAACTTCTGTACATTCATTTGTTTTTGAAACTATAATAATATAATAAAATTTCGATGAACACATTTTTATTTTTGGATACGTGGATACGTTATACTTTTTGGAAATGAATACAGATTATTTTAGTTATATTACCGTAAATGGCGTTGCGAAACTGTATTTACATTTATTTTAAGTACTGAACATAAACTTAAAAAAATAGTCGGACCTGATTAAAAAGCTTAAAAAAACGTAAAATCGTTTAATGTGCTGTTAAAAGGCAAGCTATTTTAATTAGCGGTTTTCAATCCGCTCTCCGCTCTTGGCTTATTTTAATCCATTCGCCCGATTTGGTGTTCAGGGCCAGTGCGGATTGGAAGCCTAACAGAATATTTGTAGGAGTGATGCGATGTTTATTGATGACGCCATCTCCTCAGTAACAGGGCTTATCTGTCCATCTAATGATGACATAACAGTGGCACATAAAAATGTCATTGATGTTCCATATTTGATAACGATTTGTTTCACACAAAATAATATCGAATTAGATTTGAAGTGCCAAAGCCTAATGGTTAATGGTACGCTCGTATATTTGAATCTCGCGGTTTGACTATTGTGTACACAAGCCTGGAGCTTAGTTGGAATGGTTACAAGAATAACATTTCAAGTAGTCCTCTTCTCTTAGGTAAAATATCTGTTATAAACAATGATCTAGGTTTAAGTTCAACTTCTAAATGTATCGCTTTCGTGATTCCAGCAATTAAGATATTAGTTTGAGAGCTTTACGCATATCATTTCTATTCTGTCATACCGCAACAGAATACAAATTTTACTTCTTATTATCTTACTAATGTTATAAATGCGAAAGTTTGGATGGATGTTTGTAAGAAAGTATCTGGAGAACGGTTGAACTGATCTCGATGAAATTTGGCATAGATGTAAAACATAGTCTGGAAAAACACATATGCTACTAATTAAGTTTTCCTAATTCCGCGCAGACGGAGTCCTGGACGATACCTTGTAATTTACAATTTACAAAATACACCAATGACTTAATATATAAAGATAACGGTATATGATACAGTTATTAAAATGCTTGTTTGTGAGATATTTTTTGATGTAAGAGAGGACCGGTTCCATTGTTCTTGTACGAAATTCTTAATTGGCCATTATTACGAGATGCAATTATTACAGTTGAATGACACTATCTGTAGGGTTGTATAAGAATTAAATAATCACACAAAATAATAACGAACTCCTAGTAGTATTAAGAAACTATTTAATTAATGGGTTTAAGACTATAATATTGAAATGGATGTATGGAATTATTCTTACTAGAATGTTAATGTTAATATTAAGTTTGACAATTCCCCTGGTCAATTTTGTTCAGCCCTAGAGTTCTCACTATGTATATCGGTTGCTATAGTAACGTTGTTTGGTCAATAAGGATATTTTGACATGTTATCTTTTATCTAAAATATTTTACGCGGAATTACTATAAGCAAATGGTACGATATAAGCAAAATTTTGCATTAAAAATGTCATCGGCTAAACTAAAACTGTCGTCACAATGCTATGTCTGAATCCTGGAAATATCAGTGTTTATTCGGTTGCTGTGTGTCGTGTCATTCAACTCCAAAATACAATTGTTACGTTGATTTTCGTGGGATATTTTACATTATAACCTTTTATTAAAGTTTATTGACACAACGTTCCTTTTTATTGTGTTGAGTTAAGAATTATGCATCCAATCTCTTTGGTAGGCAAGGAGTTCTGCCAAAGAGGTTGCATACTGGCCACTAAGACCTTTGCCTTTTTAGTGATAGAAAAAGATAAAGGAAAGAATATAAGAATCGCGCGGGAAGTGTTAACAAAGAATTGTATTCGTTGTAGCCACTGTCTTAGGATAATTCCTATCATTGTAACTGTAAGTTTTGGCAATGAAAATCTACAGTAACATACGTTCTTAAAACAATGGCAAAATATTTCTAGAAGTTTTCTACTATTATTTATAGATTGAATGACTTGTATGGTAAACTAGTAACGTTACAGTTGTTTGGTGCATTTGCTTCCTGTTTTAATGCAGTAACAGACAGAAGTCCCACTGCCCGACCTTGTTTAACAATGACTGTTGATAAAACAATTGATGTGTAAACGTTACGACATTATTGAGTGAGCTATCGTAGAATTTTACTTTCTATGTCACACCTATAATTATAAAAAAAAAGAATGCAGATTTTTTGATAATTTCCTAATATTTCTTGTATTATTCCAACTAAGCATGATGCTTGTGCTAGGACATGGTTTACAATAGTCGAATGATGGGGATTCTTACCTCTGAACACGCGATCGGAAATCTGTACCCTTAACAATTAGGCTATTGACTTCGAAATATTGGGTAATTAGTATTAGTATCGTTTTAAAGTGAAATGTTTGTATATCTAAATAATTTTTTGCTTCTCTTTTAGTGGAATAACGCGACAGGAATTATACTAAAATAGAAGACCGTTGTGTGCAGAGTTAGTCAGGCCCGCACCCTTTGTAATTAAATATTTTTGAACACGCGAGTATGTGTCAGGTGGGAGTTCACATGCTATAGGGTGATTACGTGTTATTGTTAATTATATATATGTTTTATTAACCAGGTGAAAGACTCCATTTGTCTACATCTATTTTTGTATAACGTTTTTCTCGGTATTGAAATATAGGAATTTTATTGAACTTAATTTGAATTACATATATCAAACCAAATAGTATTATACTGTGGGTTTCTGAGAACAGAATCTTCGTTTAAAACATATTTTGTTAAAGGAGAAAGACAGGGATGTCGATAAATGTTACACAGATAGTTTGGCGTCAGAAATTCACTGTGAGTCACTTTCAAAATAGGTTTAATTAATTTCCTTTTTACGTTGCTTCCTATTTTAATAAGGCGTTTATTGTAGTCGTAATTTTGTTCCAAATTGTGTTATAATTTACGCACGTAGTATTGGCATTTAAATATTCTTCTCAATATGAGTATTGACTTACTTCTTAATACTTCAGTGAAACAGTTTAATGGAGCCAACTTATAATGACGTAACATTATATCGTTTGTAATTAAATCTCCGACTGAAGAAGTTAAGCAGCAACTTTTAAAAGCCACCCTGACCTTCAAGGCGGTAAAGTGTCTTGTGACACTTGAAAACTTTCGTCTTAATATTCTCTTGAAATTATATTTTAAAAAAAATCTTAAAGTACGTGTAGCTTTTTTATAACAGAAGGGGGCGAACGTGCAGCAGGAACACCGAGGTGTTCAACGACGATTATCTGCATATTTCCTATATACTTGCAAGTCACTCCAACGTAAATATACTATGCGAATAAAAGATTTCTTCTACCTAAGTGTTAACAACAATACTTCAATTTCTGTTATGTAAAATTTGCATTATATACTAAAATTATTTACGTCGGAATCGTAATAATATGGACCGAATAATATAATTTTTGGCTTTAAATAATAATGACTTAATTGCTACGTTGATGACATAATTTAAATACAACTTTGAATGATGTCATATTAAAATATTTAATGGCCAAATAAGGAAAACTCGAACCGGGGCGTGAAGGACCATTATCCTGTAGCAAGGATTAAAATAACACTTAATTAAGCAACACTTAACTTAATCTAGCGATACATCGGCCGTGTCCGTATAGGTCAACCGTACAGGCCATTAGGGACCTAATGGGCCGTGTCATTCGGTCTAAATAACGCGTGTCAACATAACACAGCGAATGTCTTGTTACAAATTTGTTTGTTGACGTACGTGTATTTATAGAAAGTAGTTAGGATCAGTTTACTTGACATTAATGTTACATAGGTTTTTGTTATTCTATGTCAAAATTATTTTGGTTAAGTTTGCCATTTTTATATGAATAGAATTTGAATTCCACTTATCGTTGCGTTTAAAATGTGGAAATTGTTCATTTTAAATAGCTAGATATTGGTAACTTATAGTTACGATTTAGTTTTAAAAGTCTGCTTCAACGCTTACGGGTTTTAGTTTTGAATTTTTTTAAGGATTAGGAAACGCAGTATATTTTTTACATACGGAAATAATCGTAGAAAGCTGATATTCGGACCGCAAAGCCGCGTCCGATGTAAAAAAAAAGATAGGTAAAGCATTGCGGTTAAACTAAAACGTGATATTAAGCCGTAGTACAAAACAAACACTTGATTGTCTTCGCGTAATCGCCGGACATAAAATGGGATTATCAACAAATTAATTATACCACTTATATAGAAAGCTGATCTATCGATGTGTCAGAAATTGTGTAAGAACACTGAAAATTACGCAATATGTTTGTGTAAATGTCTATCTTCTATCCATATATTAATCTAACCTCAACAAATGTAGAATAAGTGACGTTAAGATTTTTTTTTCGAAGTTGCTTGGACTATATACATGACGCTTGGTCACTTTAAAACTAGTTAAATTGCAAATGTTTTCCGAAGACAAATAAGAATCCGCGACTTAACAGAAGACTGTAAACTGGGAATCCCCGCTCACCTTAACCAAAGAGTCCTGTTTTTGTTTTATAATGTGAAATTGTTTATAACTTCAGTGTTTTGTTTAATCCGTTCCAAATCACAACAAGCTAATTCGACGAGCAAAACAAAGTGGGAGTCTTAATTGAGGCAGAGCGCTGCTAAGACATTGCTTCGTACTGAGTCACCGTCGGACTGGGGATGGGAGGGAAGGGGAGGGAAGAAATCTTTCCCGAGCGAGCGAGGTTCAAGGCCTCGGGTGCAATGGAGGACGGTAATTATCGCTAATGATGTAGTCGCAAATGCGTCTGTAAATAATTCTTGTTTAGTTTCGTCTTCGTATTTTGTCGCAGAGATTCTGTTAAAATAGTGCTAATTACTTTCTCATTTTTCTCCCCCATTTTTAACTAACTATGTACGTCTTTATATGTTCATCTTGCTATAAAATGAAAATACTATGACTCGACGACTACTCACATACTTATGTACTATATGTACTTTGCATTATTATGATACATACAACCCACAAAATATAGTTTACTATGTTTAAATGTAAAATGTACATTCTTGAATCCCAGGCGATAATAACTTCACCTCTTAAGTTTATGTCGCGAAGTCGCGATGCATTTGGTGACGTCGTTGAAGTGCGATGCGTTGCAAAGCGGGGCAACGATGACGTCATTTGTAATGCAAATGAGTGTGAAAGGCGAACGGCTGCCACTCCGAGATAACCCGCGTTATTGTAGACCATGTGAGAGAATGTCATATATCAACATCGCCATGCAAATCTAATTCTCATTTGATTTAATGGAATATTTTTCTAGCAAAGTGATTTTTTTTATTATAAACTTTTAAACGTATTGATCTAGTACAGCCAAAGTTAATAACTGCTACTTTTATGATCTTAATACCAAAACATAAAGCAAAGATGATTTGAAAGACAGTTAAAGAATTAAATTAGCCTTCCTCTTAGGATCAAAAATTGTTCAGCAAAATTGGCTCTCTAAAAGCTTGTAATACCTAAAGACCTTTGATTATATACTTATTATTATTTACTTACTTATAGTATTGAAAAGTATATAATCTATGTTAAAAACTAACCGGCATTTGTTTCTGTTCTATGATAAGTGTTGTGGTGGTCGCATTTAAATCAGGTAAGCTTGCTTGTTGTCTCCGACGAAAAATCGATAGCTCCTACGTAGATGCAAGACAATACTTTAAATATTAAATACGATTAATTACGACGACTAAGTTATAATATATTAAAATTAAGACATATATTAGTATTTATAAAGTAATTTAAAAACATATAGAACAACGTGTAAATGGAAAAATTGTGGGTTACGATTATTTACATATGAGCCATCGAAATTGTGAAAATCTCTATTTATTTCAGTGAAAATCAGAAATCCCATACATTTCCTTAGGCAAATGAAGGAAGTCGTTATGTAAGACATCCTGCACAGGCTGGCTCCACTAATGGAACAATACAGGCAGTTATTTAAGTTGCGTTAACGTACAAAGAGGCTTTAAATAAACGTCGTATACGTTTATCTGAGTGCAGGAACTGAGCAGGTAAAGTGGCAAGGAATGCAGGCTAACAATGCCTCGGTTCGCGCCATCTATGGTCGGGCTTTGGAAGCCAGATGGTGCATTAGGCGTGTGGGAACGCCGGTATTTGTTGTCTAGCGTTTAACTGGACTTACAACTAATAGCATTCAATGCTAGAACATAAAATACGCTGTCTTATGGTTTTATTTTATAAATATGTATAAAACAAAATGAAGTTTGCTGATGTTACTACTTTAAGACTTGTTCTTCATCAGGATTCAAAAACACTGTCATTTTTAATATGTTAGTCATTTAGTATTTAAAATATTCTACACTTCAAAGTAAGTTGTAAATTTATGTATGATATGTCGATCGAACATGAGTCTGCTTCACGGATGTCCGCAAAGATCATCGACTTACTAAGAAATTGAATTCTTCGTAAATTGAATGATTAATTTATAAAGATCCCCTAAATTTATCCTTATATTTTAGAGTTCTTGAAGAGTTACAAGAAATTTTTGAATTGTATTTATATTACACACCAACAATTCAAACCAAACACTATTGTGAAAAAGGAGTCTTAGAAGGTTAAAATCAAATAGACATTGACTAAGTTATTCATGCACGGGATCCAACATTTTGTGTCTCGGAATCTATTTACTTGTGTGAGAAAATCGCGTTTAGATGGCATTATAAATTATACATGTGACCGTTCGCCGAGCGCCGACTGCGAGCGCCGAACAAGCTCATTGTTACACAGAACACGTAAAACACTTCATTATGACTATAATTTTAATCACCGTCCGCGCTTACACTTATGCGAACATTGTTAAAGATTTAAAAAAAAAATATTCAATCAGTCTTACAATTTACCATACGAGTTATTAAGAAGAGGTTAATGAAAGCTACATACTCAGTCCTAAAATAAACTTTTTTAAATAATAGATGAAGAACAATTAAAATAGAGAACTACGAGTACGATATAACATTGTTATTACTTTAAAGAACAAGGGGGTTAATATTCAACAAGAGTTAGAAAATTCTTTCGAAGTAAAAACTTGATTTTATTGTAAAGAATTAATTTTGTGTATATTATCAGACATGTTAACTGTAAGAAAGGAAATAATACGTTGTAACTAAGTTGCAATCAGTCGACGTACGGTGTAATAGGCGGCCAAGTATCCAATTCAAAAGCTTGTCACGCGTGTTGAGCATATGTAGTGATTTTTGCGTATTCAAATGAGTCCACGATTAAATATTATGTTTATTTTTAGCGTTGTGTTACGTTGTATTGTAAGTATTACGTTTGAATTCTTTCCGAACATTTGTCTCGTTCGAATATTATACATATGTGTATTACTGTAGCGATTGTCGTTCTCCAGATTAGTCGTTATTCATTTCAGACGTCACGTCACTCCCTTCACGTGTCCTTATGTTCCTCTTACCCCCACAGTAGAGTATAAATATATATTTTATAGTAAAACAACATAGAAGTATTTGTATCTTACTCCCTTATGTAATTCAATTACGTCATAAAATAGCATTTTTTTTTAATTTCCGTTAAGATTGGAAAAATAATTTAATTTATTATATTAAGAAAGAAGGAATGATAAAAGACGACTTCATAAGAAATAGATTCTGTTTTCCGCCTACAGGACTATCGGTAATTTTCCGAATCAAAATGAAATAAAAATATCTTCTTAATTAGGGACATCGTTATTTCTGTGAAAGGGCGGTCTATTTGTAGCTAACCTGTTAATTTTCTTAGAAAATCTATTTTTAACAATTAATTTGTACATTAGTTTTGTACGCACCTGACATCGCAGTTATCTCGTAACTTCACGATTTTAATTGAAAGTTTTATGCAAATGTTTAAAACAAGTAACTCCTATTCCCCTTTCTTAAACTATTACATCTTCTACGGAATTGTCTAAAATTTTTTGCAGGACGTACGTAGGTAAGGTTCTCCTGAGAAAATTTCAACACTAACAATAATTTTTGAAACTTTTTTTAATTTACAACAGAAGGCACTAACACAATATCTCCAGCCATAATTAGGATTCCAAATTTAAAAAAAAAACGGTTAAAAATACCTGACTCGCACAAAATAAAATGCTTAGTGTAAGAGCATCTGAGATTTAAGGTCGGTGACACACTGGCTGCGTCTTGCGTATCATAGAGCGTGTTGGTGTTTCGTGAATCAATCTTTTGCGGTCCCGCGCCCGACGTGTACTGAATACTCCGAAATGTACAATACTTTTTGCATGAATCACAAATATTTTGTTTTAAAATAACACTTTAAATGTAAAAGATGAGGTAAATTGTATTAATTACTCCAATAACTTTTCAATTTAAAAACTATTCGAGAGCATCGTTGGCTCAGGGGTCAAGCACTTGACTTGCAATCTGCAGGTCCTGGGTTCGAATCCCGCCATGTACCAATGTGTTTTTCTGTTTCCGATTTACATATGTACATTTATCCGACGTTCATACGGTGAAGGAGCTGATGATGATGATGAATACGATTCAATTATATATTTTATTGGTGCTTATGGTTATGTATGATGGTAAAATACTAGTTCTTTAGAAAAGGGAAAGATAATAAACAACAGATCGGGCATCAATTTAATAATTATTAAGTGTTAAAGCTGCATAATTGCTTATTTTCTTCATTAGCCATGAAACAAAGTTGCTTAATCATTCCACGTTCCGACCTTTAGCGCAGCTAAGTGATTTTTATTGAAGGTAAAGTGCATTTTTCAAAGCGTTATGAAAACATACGGGCGGCAGTCCCGATCGGATTACGCACGAGCGCTCAACTTAATTGACGCAGCATTGCGCCCCCACTGTATACGTGCTGTTTTTTTTATACACATACATGAAACTTTAACTGGTTCTACTACTTAATTACTTATGTTGAAACGTATTGTTATCCGTTTTTTTTCTTAAAGAGTCTTCTTCACATTACGGGAATGTTTGGACGCTTTAGTAGTCGTCCACAAATATTATGAAAACTAAAAAGGTTTAAATACAAAAAGCAAATTTCTATCCCGTATGTTCTACCGAGAAAACGTTAATAAGTTTTTTTTTAATTCTATGAAATCTGCAATTTATATAACATTTTGAAATAAATTACGCGTACTTTGTGAAAAAAATTGTTTCGGTTCATATATTTTGCACGCGGAATATTATCATTTCGACTTCAAATTATTGAATATTTAGCAACAATCATTAATAGAACCATACTACTAACGATAGGATAATGGAGATTCAAAATAGGCAATTACTCGAACTAATTGTCTTATGAAGACACTGTGTATGAACCGACCGAGTTCTTAATCAACTTAAATCTTCCCAAACCTTCCTGTTAAAGTTACTCCACCTATAATTATCTATTCCTTTGAGAAATTCAGTAACCGAGAAGTCAACAGACGTAACTCAAAAGCATGATGGGGTAAAAATAATAATTGCAATAATAAAATCGAAATGATACATTGCTATAGGGCCTATCGGACTTAGACGACGTGAAGATTTCGGTCCCGTCCGATCAAGCTCTTAACATATGAATAAAAATATACGTTTAATAAATGTAACTAAATGATCTCTGGATGGTGAATAAAAACCAAACATCCTGTTGGTTGGGCTTGTTGTGTATGTAGATTTTACGTGACGAAAATATTTAATGTTCTACTTAAATCGTAAAAAAATAATAATTTATCTTTCATTTTATCTTCGAAATACCGCAAGTTAAACAATTTAATAATTTTGTAGTTACTTATTCAAGTTAACACTTAGAATATTACGATAATATTACTGTGTTAATTTTATTTCAACATAAAAATTAAAAGTTACGTTCTTAATCCTAACTTATATTTAATGATGCCTTATTAAAGAATTCCAAGCCTAATAATTATACATAGAAAATTATCATAATCTCTAATATGGGAATATTATTTAGTACTCTGATAAAGATAAAACACTTAAATATAACCATTGAATAAATTATAGCCCTCAATCATTTAATATTAGGTATATTGTTGTATATTTTTATTACCAGAGGTAATTCTATGGGCAATAGTTTCAAGGCATACTCAGAAGTCACATTAAAGTAAGTAATTTATTTTTCAACAATAATTTGTGTACTTTATGATTAGCATAAAACGTAATAATGTTCTATCTTATTTTTTTCCCCTTTTCATTTCTGAGTTGCATTTAACTCTTGGCTTTTTAATATCACTTGACAGTCGAGCACAATTTTTTTATTAAATTCTCCTCAAGTGTAATTTAATCACGTCTCTAACTAAAACGGTAATGCATTTTCATGGTATAAATTTTGAACGCAAGGAATTTTAATTTAAATAAAAAATCTTTTACCTTCGACTGTTGGAGTAGTTTGCTAGCGTTGGTATTTTTTTTAAGTTGCATTTTGTTAATTGGAATATTGTTTTTGTCACAAAGGCAAAAACAATGACTGCCTTTTGGGGGCGCTGGCACACCTCTACCACCTCTCCACAGTAATTCACTTCGTCAATATTTATTCGTCAACATCAACAAAGATGTTTGTGGCTATTCTTTACTTATCTCTGATCTAAAACGAGTGTATTAAGGCGAATTGAGGTTAGTCCAACTATTTTTCTTTCCCAAAATTAGAAATAACCTTTTTTTAAATATGTTCAGTATCAACGGCTAGCAGCGATGCAAAATGTTCGTAAAATGTCATAACGGTTTGATGCATTCGATTTATTCAACCGTAAATTCATCCCTGGGAAAACTATGTATTTCAAAATATTTACGAGCAACGAGAAGGCTTCGCATGCGATGATTTACACAATAAACATTATACAGTGAATAAATGTCGCAGTGAGTTGTATAGATATCAAATCTCACTTGTAAAGATGACAGGATGGTTTTCTATGTTGAGGATCTACTTAATGCGAAGTTTTAATATTAATAATAAATGAACTATATAACAAGGCGTTCTCATTTTTAACTCTATTTACTTCACCTGGATTGCATTGATAGAAGTAAATACTACATTAATACTACAATATTATATATTGAAAACTATATACCAAGGACACGGAACGTAACACTTAAGCGAGTGTGAAAACTGCTACTAAGCTTCGTTTTCCAAAGGGAAATAGCCCGGACGTGCTGGATGTACTAAACGACGAAAAATAAATTCGGTTTAGTGAAATTCAAAGACGACTGTTACAGCTTAAACTTTTTACTGTCGATCCTTTAACTGTATTACGAGTTTAGATAAGTTAGTTGAGTGAAGCTAAGTTTAAAAAGTAAAATTGAAAAAGATAAAAATGCTTACAATGAGGTATCTAGGCTGTTACTCTTTCGTTGCTATTCTTCAAGGTTTTTTTTAACCAAACACACTTTTCTAATCAAAATCCATATGTCAATTACACGAACACTATAAAGCATAGCTTTAAGATGTTTATACTAGTGTCAATAAACGAAAAATTTGAAATAATGATTGTATTTTTGATTCATATTTCTAAGATAAATGCTTTTAACCAATAATTGAGCTGTCGTACACACTGAGCTCATCTTATTTCATCGCTATTTCTAAAACCACATCATCAAAATATGCAAACGTAACTCTCAAATTACTTGAGAATAGACACATGCATTACATTGTGAGCTGCAGTGTACAGGCATCTCGACGTTCTTTGATGAGCGGACCGTTAGATTGATGGTCGCGACTGTACTTAATCCAACCTTACCCACTATGAGCCGTTAAATCATTTTGTTTTCTGACACACGCGCATGATTGGATTTTAAATTGCCGCTAGTAAATTGCTTTATGAAATGAGGTTAGATGCAAATATTAAGATGGATGTTTTGTCATTATCTACAATTTATAATCTATGTTGTCATTATACTAAAGTAATGGTAGAAGAAGAAACTTGCGTTACGTTTCATTACGAACTTATTCTAGTAGTTGTCTACTCATTTAACTCCAGCAATACAACAATTAGAATGTCTTATAAGCATTCTTATTATTATTAATGCGATTGATGCGAGAGAAGTGTGCTAATAACAATATAAAGGTGTTGCATAAATGTCTTGCATAAATTTATATTTTAATTATTTTAAAAGTGACACGTTAGAGATAGATCTTGTTTCATTTTACAATAGCCATTGGAATCTTAAGGTCATTTTTAAAGGGTAAGACAATTCATTTCATACATAATGTTTCTGAACCATATTACATTGAGATGAATGTGTAAATGTAGAAATTCAAGAGCAAATTCGCCAAAGTTCCGCTCAGCGGAGCATGTGTGCCGAGTGTACCGATATGCACACGAATCATTCACCACTCAGGAGAGAGTAACAATCCGAGTTTAAACTTGAACTCGATAAGGATAATTCATGTTCATTATTTTTAATCAATAATAAATATTAAACAATCTTCAGTAGTAAATTAATTTTAAATCACATTTTATTTTCTAATACCTTGAATATACAATTCCGTCTATTTGCTCTCTCAATTTATGAAATGCATCATGCATGGGTGGCGTAACAATTTAAATAAAATATATAAATGGTTTCAATTGTCCAAATTACACTTATTTCGTGCATAATTCTTAGCGTCCAGAAATCCAAACCCACAGTGATTTCTCCTTTAGTTAAATGAATATTGTAGAGGTTACATAAAAAGAAATATGTAGTTAAATTTCGTCAAATTAAACAAATAAAATGTTCGCTTAAAGAACTTATTTTATAAAGAGTTGTTATTTTACTACATATTTTGGAAACATAACTGAGGTGACCTCAAATGCTTCCTTTCTATTTGTTCTTAAGGTCCACTTTAATTTGAGATAGGAAACACAACTTATTTAAGTGTTTCTTAATGTTTATTCGTGTGAGTATTTTGTTTATTCTCATACTTATAAAAGGAATTCGTCAAGTCTGAGCTGTCATCATTGAGTTTTTAAGTTGTTTCAAAGTTGACAAAAACCTTACGTTACCGGATAGCTCATACATTAAAATTTCAAATTGGCCGCATGACATCCGAGTATCGAGTGTGGGTGGATCTGACTTCATAGATGTACAAAAACACAGCGTGGGTGCCTGCCAGTACGGAGGCTAACCGACTACATTGATTTATATTTGTTACACCTGCATTAATATTTTGCCACAATGACGTATAAATACAAGCTTACATCATAACTAGCAATTTACTTATTTATACTTAACTAGTTGTCTCCCGCGACTACGTCTGTGTGGGTTTAAAAAATATATAGCCTATGTGTTGTTCCAGACTATGCCAAATTTCAGCGAAATCCATGCAGTCGTTCTGGAGACACCTTCTCATTTATGGATAGATGGATAATTGTATCATCCATCCATACACATCAATCTATGTAAAAAATTATAATATTAGTGGGTTTATAAAAATGTTGCAGTTATGTTTTTCTTTTAGTCTTAAAACAAAGTTCTGCAATTTAAGTTTGTCGTTGGTTATCGTTTTACCGAGGATTAGCTTCGTTTCGCTATAGTTAAACTAATTTCCTTCATAACTTCTTTTTCTCTAAAATTTTACCGTAGTTTCCAAGACTAAAAATAACGTTATATGCGATGACAAATGTTCAATTCGCAGAAACTTCTGAAAAATTATCACGAATCTATTGCAATATTATATCTTGAAGCCGACAATTTATTTGATCCAGAAGTTTATATTTCTAATACTAAATAAAAACTATTTATGTAGGAATAGATTTAATCTATCGCCAATACAGTGCAAGTATTACAGGAAGAGAACAAAAGAGTTCCAAACTCATACTTAACCACGAAACGCGAGGATCTTACAAATGAAGCAATTAAAATGCACTAACGAGGAAACCTTTGAACTGTTAACTCGACAAAACTTTCTCGATCTCTTTTAGATTTGCCATTTCATTGGTTTTGGTTTCCGATAGTGTGATTTTACATTGTTATTTTACGTGGAAACAGCATAATAACTAATTTAGACATTATTAATATTTCATGATGATTTAGGTCTATGCTTGCACATTATCTAGATTCTATAATCTAGAACTTACATAGACTTTAGTTACTTATTGATATTGAAGTTCACTTCAGGACTTTATTAATTGTAATGAGAAATTCCATTAGACAGGAGCGACTTTGACGCGAATGATTTATTGCGTTTTATTTATAAATCATCTTTTTGTCACTTTCGATGTCGCACTGTAATGAATATTGATGGCGTATTGTATTCAATATAGATCCCCTACCATGAAACTATATTACACGAATACAATGAGTATGTGATTCGAGTAACACTCTTGGGTCTCCCTATTATTGTTTTATACTTTTTGGCCATAAAAAAATAAATTCGAAAGCATTTTGTGTGCCTATCTACATAATAAAGATTGTTAATATGTTGTGATTTTTCAAATATGTAGCCTAAAATTCAAGTTTAATAACGATAATCTCACTCGATTCTCGAAAGGGTGCTTCTTATCTTGAATAAATGGTAGGAGTGGTTTCACACAAAAGGCTATGGTATCTAATCGAATCAGGTGTTGAATTGGCGACGGACTTTAATTGTGCTGGCCTGTGTACAGAGTCGCCGTGATATATGGGTCAGTGTGTGTCAGTGAGCGATGCTACATTACGTCATCCATGTTTATGTTTCGTTACTGAGAACACAGACGATCTCACATTCGCGCTCACCAAAGATACATTTGCAACATACCTTGGATCATTATGGACTATAGAAAATTTATGTATTTTTAAACATAACATTCACATGTGGAATTTTTAGTTAAGAATATAATTAAAGGAACTGTAAAATTACGCTTCAATCAGATTAAGCCTTTTTTTTCCAGAGAAGAATGCTTTATGCATACTCCGATTAAGCCTGAAAAAAGGAATATGCTAAATATTAACATTGGATGGATGTAATACAACGTTAAAATATATAAAAGTTGACTCAACTTTAAACAGAATTATAACACTGATGCGATATTTAGCACAGCACTAATTATTTTCGAAGAATTGTTTAAACAGGAAAATTTTGCGACCTTACTTTAGCAAGAAGTATGAAATAATTATAATGTTTACAAATTATAACTAGCTGTCGCCCGTGACTCTGTCCTCGCGGAATTTAACAAAAGTTAATAAGTAGTCTATATGTTCTTCCAGACTATGTTCTACATCTATGCCAATTTTCAGTTAGATCCGTCCAGCTGTTCCAGAGATACCTTCAAACAAACATCCATCTAAACATACGCATTTATAATATTAGTAAGATTTATTTCGAGAAACAGTATCAACAAGTAAAGATTATTTTTTGCAGTAAGAGGCCAACGATGATGACTTCGTTGCAAGTTATGAATGCCTTGTAAGTATTTATAAAATAAATTCTACGTCAGTGTCAATTATAAATCATTTCATCACAAGACTAGGTATGCCAGCGATTAGGCGGTCGGCACACCGGCCGGCAGGAACCAGTTTGACGACTGAGCTGCAAAAATAATATTATCTTGCATACTTGATCAGTTTTTCGTGCTTCGACCACAGCCACCGGTCCGACCGGATGGCATTCTTTAACAAATTACACTCTAATAACATTATATCGCCTTAAAAGGACTTCGATTTGAGTTCATTTCTGTAAATATCCCAACACGGGATTTCGTAATAGTTAATCGACTCTTATCTGCATAAGTTGTTTGTGTGACTTGTTACCAACGGTTGTTTCATCCAAACCCAATATCACAGGATACATGAGAAAATCGATAAATAATTTAATAATACTGATAAATATCACAGCTATAAGGCTGTAGCTACACATGTCTATCTATTTAAAAAGCACATTAAAGAGATTGTGTTAAAATATTTGCCATGATATATGACAAAGTTAAGTTGCAGTGTACTTTCTTGTACATTAGATTTTTCATAGCAATACAAAGGGCTTTCATTAAAATCGCAATAAAAATATATCGAAAAGTGACCATGGATACCCACTTCCTAAGCACATGTGCATAAATATATCGTTGTCCCTCTCTTTTTGCTTAATAAAAACAGAGATAGTAGTATTCTTTACGTTGAGTGGTTACAAGCGTTTTGTGACGTATGTACATACCCATTTCGCTGCATAAGCTGGTTAATCCTGACTAAATATTGTTATTGGATATCGACGTCGCATGCATTTGTATTTCTAAACGGGATAATCGGCTTTAAGTAGATTATTAGGTCCAAAGTATACTATAATGCTATAATTATCTAGCTCCTATTACAAATGTCAATGACCTCAACTGAGCTTATTTAAATTTTACACACAATAAATACTATGATATAGGATGTTTTTTACTTGATGTAATAAATAATATAGGTACTTAGATTTGCGTGATTATTCCTAAAGTGTTTGTTTTTCTTGCTATTTTTAGTTGGTCGCAAATATATAAGTGCACCGTTGAACGCATCTAAGGAAAACAAATTAGTCAACAATTTCAGTCACCATACCCCATACCGCGTCCGGTTTTCTAGGAACTGTCGTATGAGGGAAATGGAACAATTTAAAACTTGAGCGCCAAACGAGTCATTAAATGCGGTAAGTGGTACAGTTGTGTACAAAAGTATTTACGTTACTAACTATGAAGAATTGACAATTAAGACCTGTATACTTGTACATAATAACCTTTATGGGTGTTATCTTGTAGTCAGTAAATATATGAGTCAAAATAGGTTTACACATACGTGCGCGATGCCACGGACAAGTTACTGTGTAGTATAAAGTTATGTGTATACATGCAAAATTTTTTAAAACAATATTGCATTAAAATTTACCATACAATATTTAGATTATAATTATATATTTTAATCGTTTTACGCAGGTATATTTTGGTAGAAAATAATTAGCTTATTTAAATACTTGTGTTATCGAGTGTACGTCAAATTGGTAAACATTAGGTAGAGATAGCGGCGCGCGGTGATTGACGCGGTCCGTGCACCGAGACTAGTAGAATTCCACCAGTAACCAGCAACACATAATATAGATGCACTATTTTATCAAATCAGGAGTAATAAACATACGATTCAAGTTAATTTCAACATTTTAAGATAGCCTTGTAGTTCAGAAATTACTTAACAACTTTATGATTAATTACCACTTCTCCACATGAGTTGTGGTGCTTAAATTTGTTACTAATATTTTTAAACATCCTGTAGCAAAAGAATACACTTACGAAACGTGTAATGTGTCGGTGGATCAGTGATATTTTTATAGTCCAGTGATCATTTCGACTGAATGATGTCGATGTTTTTACACTTGATCGCTTTACGGTCATGTAAAGTTGTGTTATCTTTTACGATGAGATGTCACCCTCACTTAGTGTGACCATGAATTAAGTGTTTTTTATACATATATTTTACTCATATGTTTGAACTCTTTGCTCACACTTCTAGTTCATTTCTTCATTGAATGTCTGTCTTTTGGTGTCATGTGATATATTCTATTTATGGAACTACTACACTTATATCGGTTAAATCAGATAGAGATATCAAATTACATTCATCGTTCTTGTTTGTCATGTTGGTAACAATTTATTCTGACACGCTTGAATGTCAAATAGTATATTTTGTTTAGTATTGTATTTTGTCAACTGATCATAGTGTTTATTGGGAAATATTTCGAATATCCGCTCTATAATTAATTTATTCGTATCTCTCTGGTACGTTGAGAGGGCTTAGGTTCATTGCACAGGTGAGGAGTGTGTCTCGTGTAGGGAAGTTGTCGTGTAGTCAAATGTCAAATGAGATCCCGTTACACAGCCGCTGCGTCCCAAACCACGCATGCGAAATGAAGCGACGCGAGACCATCCGCCCGTGAGGATATGCGCATAATATACATGCAAACACACGTACATATATGTTACATGTTTAATTCTTCCTGACTATACAAAATAATAATAAGAAACAAAAGCAAAATTACGATAAACAACATAAGACAACAAAAACAAAAGCTTAGTTAGATTAGTACCTACTGTCTTGAAAGAAAAGAGAAAATAAATTATAGTTAATCATAATGGCTAATTTGACTGTAAGTACGCGCCATTTTTTTTTATAATCTTTACATTTTATAATATTCAATAAAACTTAGATCACATGTTTTATTAATGTATATAGTTAACTGAACCATATGTATCTTGTTACTATCTGTGCGATGTGTGCGTTACGGGCGCGCTGCTTCAGGCCAAGGTTAAGGTCCGCTTCATCGAACTTGACGTCGCAATTACTGCATTACTAATTTGGATGTTGTATGTATTATATATTATATGAAGTATGTTAACATCATTATTTGATAGACTGTTTTTATTTATACTTACACGTACTTATATTAACAGCAATAACTATTGTAAATAGAGGCACTATTTACTTCAGTGTAGCGCCTTAACATTACTTAAGGACACATGTCTGATCATACGTTCGCTTTGTACACTTATATATAAGTTATTTACAGTAATTAATATTTTATTTATTTGTATACTAATTAAAAATAATTTGTAATTTTAGTTTGCTTGAAAAACTTATAACTCTGATAGTATTTGCGGTGAGTCATTTAAAAAGCAAAAAGCATACGCAAATTGTTTGCGAGTTTAAAGTAAATGTTAGTGGAATAAAGTTGAACAGAAATAAAACGACCGCCGTCCGTTTTATGAAGACCTTAATCCAATTGCGACACGTTACGTTGGCGGTTTCAATGTATTATTGTGGCCTTAATTACAAAATTACTATTTAACAGATTACGCACCGTGGGCAGGGTTGCCAGATAGAGTTCTTGGAAACTGCATTAAAGGATATAAATAACATATTAAAAACCGTTTTTTAATCTGTTTACGGATTACTTATCTTTATACGATAAAATTGAAAAACCTACGCGTATTCATCACGCACATAGCTCTGTTTTAAATGCGTGGGAAAATACAGGAAAATTATTGGAATAATATTTTGACTTACATAAAAATAGTTGGCTGTGCTATTACAGCTCATTCAAGTAAAATCTGCTTTTTATATATTTTTAATTTAACAGTAATTTTGGGAACTCTCTCTGGGAATTGGTAACCCTGTGCATGTGATTCAGCGACTGCATTCCGATTGTGGCAGTGCAGCCTTCGTTCTGGCCTCACCGCTTAATAATGTCGTTCGATTTAAATTGCAGAAATGTTCGAGTGCACCTTTTTTATGGCAACCCCCTGCTGCACGAACAAACTGATTCAGATGACGCGTACGTTACTCACGGTTGCGTCACAAAGCGGTGTTGCTAGTGTCAAAGCCCTTTAAAAAATATTTTACATATTTTATAAAATAATAGTTGTTATTTAGGTGTTTCAGGCACAGGACTAGTACAACAATAATCATAGTATACTGTAACCTTGAGCGAAGGGAAAACATTTTTTCATTTGCTTTTTTTAATTGCCAATCTCATGAAATAAATATAGAAAGTTAAATATGAAGAAGTTACGTAAAATGACTTATCGCAAAAATCCTTTTATAACAGTCGATAAATTGATCGAGAAATTAAAAAAAAATATCTTATCATAAAATCTAAGTTAATAGAACTGGCAATAAAATTTCTATTCTAGAATAAATCGAAATTCTATTTTCATCTAATCGATCCATTTATATTGGCTATCCGTGTACAGAGTAATTGATGTCACTTGTTCCGGTTGACTGCATCCATATTTATTTTCATACTGATAAAGAAACCTAACGTTGAACTTTTGAAAATAGAACCAAGCATTTCTATGTGGATAAATATCGTAACGAAATTGACGTCAAAATCTGATAAAAATACATAACAGTAGTGATTCTTTGCACTTCTTTCGCATAAAATTTTAAATATCATTTCAAATTCCATTACAGAACTTCACATCAAACGTTCTCTTTTGTACTGACTCATTCAAATAGTTGAAAAGTTCCAAAGTCTTTGAAAGTTCCTACATACGGGTGCAGGTAAGAAGTCAGACAAAGATTGTGATCCCACATTCTTGTTTATCATTAAAATTTTAAAAATTTAACTTGTCATAATATCTTAGTTAAAAGATCTGGCAATAAAATGCATATATATATACTTATACATAAATGCAATAAAAACTTACAATGATTTGTTCAAAGATTTTTCTGTATATCTGCATGCTCCTTTCTAAATGATTTGCGTAACTACATTTAAAATTTGTTTTTCATGTTTTTATAAAAGATATTATCTAGTTTCATTTACTATTCTGTTGTTATGAAAGAGAGGATTTAAATTCCTTATGATAGTATAGGACTGACGTAACAGAATATCTCTCAACACCTGTGTCCGATTGTAGCTCCTTTTATATTGATATTCTTCTAAGAACTTATATACTAATACAGCATTTAAGGACATTAGTCGATGCGTAAAATGGACTCTAGCTGTATTCATTGATTTAAAAGACGATCTTACACAATTGATGTCGTTAAAACAATTCTCTTGGTATACAAAAAATGTGGTGACGATGTTTTGTTTAGAAAAGGCCTGATGGAACCATTAAAAAAGTACACACGACGAATTTGCTGAAGTGACCTGTGTGAACACACTGAAATATATCTGGGTACATACGGGTGTGTCTTGTGGCTTTAGGCAGATGTTTGAACAATTTTAGGTTATTTTCATGTTACCTTTTAGTATATTTCGGATTGTTTAAAAATTAGAATGTTATGCTTACAGTTAGCAAATAAAGGTTAAATTTTCCATTGTGTTATTTCTATAAACAAATGTGATGTATTCCTGCAAATCTTTCCTTCTGTTTACATCAGTTTTATAGTCTATTAGCGAATATCTAATGACAACGTTTTGTGCAAAATATTTGCTAATAGTTGCAAATAGCTTTTTGTTACCACGTTAGCTCATAACAACGGAAGAGAACTGGATAAAATTTCGAGACTACCTCTTAAGTTGCGGTCTGAATATGCCTGCGACCCTGTTCGCGCGGAATAAAAAAAATTGTAGCCTATGCGTCTTTCCTGACTATGTTCTATATGTATGCCAAATTTCGTCTAGATCCATTCAGCCGTTCTGGAGATACCATCAAACAAACGTCGATCCATTCAAACATTCGCATTTATAATATTAGTAAAGTAATATTTGCGTTCATGAAATCGCAGGCGATAGCTAGTAGTAACAAAAGAGTTTTAGATTTGAATTTCTGATATGAATAAGGACATTTAGAATTCCATGAGCATTTACAAGTCAAAATCATAAACATGTACCAACAAGCTGTGAACATATTGAATAGTTCCCGCACGTGGAGTCACTCGCACGATCCAATAATAACCGTATCAATTTTCGCGACACGTGACGTTTTCAATCCTGTACGTATTCCACGGTGTCCTTATAAGTGTCCGAGTTGCCTTGTAAATCTTTACATCGATGTTGCTATTGACAATACAATGAACTCGTTTAGACTACTAAGGAAGACAAAGAAACCGCATGACTTTAAAAACTTCCTTAGTACATGAAAATATTTACTTGAACATTGAGGCGCTAATTCCTCACATTGAGGAATATTCCAACTTGTGGAATATTAAGAGAATTAACTGGTAAGATTAGTTGTATGCTTTTCGTCAAATTAATTTATTTTTTATAGCAATTGAATACGAAACGAAATACGAACTCTCTTAACCAATGGTTATTTTGAAGGTACTAAAAGGTGAGGAAGGAATGTATTACTCATATTAAAATTATAGTATGTACTATAGCTAGTTCAGATTTAATGCCGTGTATCTAGGTTGTTAGATTAACTTGTAGGCAAATTAAATATTTCCTAATATCTTGACAGATTATTTTTCAAGGCTTTCAAGAAATCTACATATTTGTTTGACTATATAGATATTTTCTTTATATGACATGTTTTATAATTTTGTCTTGTAGTGCAAACATATCAAGACAAGTCCCTGTATTGTCTGTATCACCTGTTTGTATTCATACTTGCAAATTGGTGTTGAGAATGTCATCGCTGCGACGTGGAACGATTCTCAAAGGATTACTCGGAGTGTTGAAGGCTATGAGTTGATCATAGAATTATCATATTCTGAAACAGATATACTGGAAGGTAATTCTGCTAGGGTCAATGTCAACTGACATAGCAAGGTACATTTATAACAAGCAACCGATAAAATGAAACAAACTTTTTAGAAACATTATGATGTGTTGCCATGGTAACAGTATAAGGTGCTTGAGTTAGTCCCTCGGGCAGAAGAATATTGTTCCCGACGTTTTAAATAAAATGACAGGTTCTATAAAATGAGATCCAACGACAAACAGTAACGAGATCGGCACTGAACTATTAATCATAATTAATTTTAACATCTCACAGTCGTGTATCTTTATTGGTCCTTTATTAATATCAGATTAAATAATCCAGCGCATAAGGCTATATGACACCTGTCAAATACGAGCTGATATATCAGGTGTAACGAATCAGTAAATGGGGTTAATGAGTCGTAGCAAGGAAATCAAGATTCGTGACTTTTTATAGCAAGTCATTGCTACATTACGATGGATATGGATATATTAGTTATTATAGATGACTAACTATATGATCGACTAAAATTAGGAACTATTGAGAGACTGGAAAATATATCAAAATATCTTTCTTTCATTTGACTGCATTTTATCTTAACTTTTGGCATTTTATTTCATGGTTTGTCTAAAAGTATTCTGCTGAATGCTTAGGTCCTGATATTTGATAAGTAAAAATATGTTGTGCAAAACCTAACAAGCTCTATTCGTTCATAATTCTGTCCAAAAATGTGATTTTTTAATCGCCTCTTATGTTTATGTAATTTAAGACGTATTCACTACTTGTCATTTCTGATTAAAGCAATATATTTGTACAATGAACTGGCGTAATTTATAACGTGTGAGCGACTCAACGAACATTTAACTCTAATCTTGAGACTTGTCTGGATCTGTTATGTAAGTAATAGGGGTGTTCCCGTGGACCGTGACTCCCCATTAATGCCAAGGCCGAGCCTCGCAGGTGAAGCTTCGGGCATTGTAAAAGATGCTTATTCATGTATTCCCATTATCATTCCCATTTGCATTTCCTAAACTATTTACTTTTACCGAAGAGTTTTTAATATACTTCTTGCTATGTTTTGAGTTACTTATTGATTTTTTAAATCAGTCCAGTAGTTGATTAACTTATCGGGAACACGTAAAGTATTTTGTTTTAATAATATTTATTATCATAAAATTATGTCTGTACGCCTTTTCCTCTATTATTCATTGTGCATTCAAATTTAAAATAGTAATTAAATGATGAAAGATTCGATAGCTCGAGGGTGTAAAACAGTTGACCAGGTTGTTTTAAACGAAAAAGCCTGTAAATGTACTGTATTGAAGCGTGAGAAAAATGCTCTGCATACCTTTCTACAATCAGAAGTTTTTGTTTATTATAAAGATACTTCTTTGAACGTTGATGTATGAAGAGATTATTGTAAATAGATCGACATAATCATTTTGAAGTTAAATTTATTTGTATTGTGATACTGTAAAATTAAAGTTAATCGTCGAATTGCTATGGATTCTTGGCACATGTCTGCTGTAGCGGAAAACGGTTCATAATAACTGTGATTAAATATAAAGCGGCCCGAACGACGTTAAATGTTAATTAATTGGCAATTGTCGTTGCTTCAAGAACACACTGGTACATATAAAATTTCTGGGAAATATTGATTTAACTATTCAAATAATTCAAGGATCAGTAAGTTTGAATATTTTGTATGTTGCTTCGATATTAACATAAAGTTAATATATTCTAACAAGGGTATTTGAGTTGGTAAGAGAGGAGCTACTGTCGCGGTCAGTTCTACCAGAAAATATTTAAAACCTTTATGTTTATTACGTATTTGGGTACGTATTAAATGCATTTGACAATCTGGGATATATTTTTGTCAACGACCAAGACCTGACTTGAAACATTCCTTGCTTTAAGAAGCTATTTTTCCGAGTGGTCTTAATAAAATTTTAATTAATGTATTGTTTAATACTAATCCTATAAATCTGTGTTAATTTGGCTCATAAAAAGTCAATTTCTTTTTGTTCAGGTAAATGCGTATATTCAATTAGCAAATATGCTTCGTAGTCTTTCATTTCGAAGTTAATTAGTCCCCTCGGTATTCGGGAAAAAGGTATTCATATAAATTGGTAGTGATCGTATCGCTCAAATATAAAGAGGGAGCAAACATTGAAAGTGACGGATTTATTTTTTCATTTTTAATGCAAGAGAAATTCAGCGTAGTCAGTCTACGTGACCTAAATCTTTTTTCCATTCCGATTTGTTCACTTATAAAAATCCTAGCAAAGTAGCCAAAAGTATTTAACCAAGAAGGTTTTAGATGCTACGGTCACATTCATCATCATCAGCTCGGAGCCTACCCTAAGTCAGAGGTGACTATGCCATAGTCAACTACGCTGACCAAGTGCGGATTGGTTGACATCACACATATCGTTGAATTTCTTCTAAGATATGTGCAGGTTGCATCACGATGTTTTCCGTCGCCGTAAGAACGTCGGATAAATGTACATATGTAAATCGGAAATCGAAAAACACATCGGTACATGGCGGGATTCGAACCTTCGACCTGCAGATTGCAAGTCAAGTGGTTGACACCTGAGCCACCGACGGTCTCGGTCACATTGTAAACAGATAACTCGATTGTTTTTTATAAAATAATTATCAAATTAATACTCATAATGTTAGTATTTTACAGATATTATGATAAGGTTTTCAAAGTTGATAAAAATGATTGTCTTTGATAATCATATTTACCATAATTGTGATAATATAAAGATTGGTAAAACTGCGATATTATTATATGTTATTGAAGAAAACTATTATAGAACTGTGGTTACTAAGTATATAATATACAAAGAATATTACTTTTAAATGGACAAATAGTCACAGGGTAAACGTAGACTGATGTTATACCATCTTGTTTGTTTTAGACAATGTTATTTAAATACATCTTTAAACATACGTCACTCTTGACACATATTACGAAGAATGATTTTAGAAGTAAAATAAATCACAGTATTATTTTAAAGAACGATGAAATACGATCATTTCTTGCAATCAACCTTTTCTCTTATCATTTGTTAAGTATAAAATGTCTCCTGGCCGCGCAATAAACATACGAAACGACTGGTCTATTTAAATGCTTAGATATAAACATGTTTACAGTTGCAAATACTCGACTGATACATTTCTCGCGGTCAAATCACTTGATGCCGTCTCTTTTGTGTGCACTCAGCCGGTCGTCGTCCGTCTCGTTTGTATCCGATATTAGATTGTGGTCGTTCAATTTCTTTTTTCTTCCTATTTTAGTATACTATTTCCATTTACACTTCACTCGGAAATTTCATACTTAAATCTAACTTAGAAAGTACTTGATTAATAAATTTCATAATTAATTTTCAGTTTATTACTAACCGTCTCCGAAAACGCGCTCTTGGGTCTTCTAGCGGGAGTTCCATTCATCTTGTTCACTTTCAGCACAAGAAAATTATCAAAACAAATTCAGCCAATCGGATCGCAAGAAACTTTTTCACGGACACTTGTAGAGTTCACTGTCAAACTTTAACATGCGTGCAGCACCACAAGTTCACTCTGAATCCTGGTAGAAGGAACATTTGTTGGATAGTTTATATTGGCGAGCGTCGGTTAGCGTGAGCAAGGAGCGCTGTATCGCGGCGGCACTTAATTTAATCGATGACTTCATGCAATTATTTGTTGATAAGTTATCGAGTGGCGGGTACCGTGTAGCGAGCGACGAGGCGGTGAGGCGTACGCGGGGCGACGGGCGATGGACCAGCGCCGCGGCGGGACTGTGACTGGCTCAGCCGCGTCGCTTCGCCTCCGCGCGCTCCAAGCCTCGCGCCATGCCTGCATTTTTTTCACGTCGGACAATAGACGTGTATTTAGAGGTTATGTTTTGTACGCCGCGCCGCCACCGGTCCCTTCCCGTATCGGTCGACGACTAGATATGCAATTTAAAACGTATTAAACCTTTTTTTGGTAAACTTTTTATACCAATAGATTTTGATGTTACCAGTTTTAAGATATCGTTTCGTCTTTAAAAGGCTTCGATATCTATTTACAAATCATTGTTGTGAAAGTTTTATGTTTCGCGCTAAGTTCTGTATATGTCTGTGCCTAAGATTGTTCAATCGTACTTAAGTGCTGTTTAAGTTGCTTCACATTTACGTACGATCACGCAGTTTGGATAATTTAAGAAATTTTATTAAATGTAACTTAATTCTTGAGGCGTTGCGGATATTCATAGGTATCTTTGATCACATCGGTGTTCCCGCTGCTCGTTTGTCCCTTCGTGTTGAACTATTGGATTTAATAAGTATCACTTTCTTTTTTCATATTTTACTATTAATTGTTTTTATAACAGTTTAGTTGACTTACAAAATTTATCTAAGCTTTACATCAAAGTTGCGATGTTTTCTCCACTTTATTGGCTCGTAAAGCAATCGAACGACGGAGCAGGTGAAAGTGTCGGGACTGCGTAGTGAACGAAAGCCTCTCGATTGCTTTCGGAACTTGAAACACCTAGCATATCTTTTAACATTTCACTATATAAAAATAGAAATTTAATTCAAAAAGTTTCAGTTTCTTGAATTTCGACAAAATTAAGCCAACATTCATCCATCCATACATTCGCAATTATATTATTAGTTAGAAGTAAGTTGAAATAATTTATTAAGTGATCGCTTTTAAAGTATTTAAGCGCATCAAGTAAGAAATCAACACTTGAATAGATTAATGCTTATGACGCAAAACTGTAATCTAAATGCATATTTTAGCATCGCTAAGTTTCCTTTTATCTTTCATAGGATTTGTGATTTAATTAAAAAATAATATTACGAGTAACAACGCCTCGAAGTGTTCTATATTTAAATACTCGGAGGGTTAGTAGAGAGAGAAATTAATAATGAGTAAATCACGTCTGAATAAAATTCTTATAAAATAGTTGAAATCCTATACAAATATATGTGAATAACAGTGAAATAATGCGAATGTTTGGATTTATGGAGGGATGGATGTAGTTGTCTCCAGAATGGCTGCATTAATCACCCTGATATTTGGCATAGATGTAAAACATAGTATGGCTGGAACATAATACACAGACTACTAATAAGGTTTTTTGATGCAGCATGTAATATGTATTGCTGATGTTCGATGCTATCTAATAATCGTGGTTAAATAGTTAGTTTACAGATGCGTTACCAATGTTGTTAATGTTGTTTCTGAGAGGCGATGTCGATTGCCCCTTGACTTTCAACTCAAAAAAAAATCTGTTCAAAAACTCTCCTTTTTTTCTTCTTCCTTTCAAAGAAAAAGTAAGACGATACTTCGTACGGGAAGTCGGTAATCGAAGCATTATGATATCCACCATCCTTTCGTTGATCCGTCTCTTACAGCAGACTAGCGTTATTTATAGACTATTTATTAGAATATTTCGCTGAAATACCGTAAAGATATTTATTAGATGTACACTAATGTTGATTTGCTAAAGTATATCCAGTTGAATGATTCACATGAAAGTTGTTTACGTTGTATGAGACCGGTCACTAGGGGACAGGCGGCAGGCGAGGGTCTCGCTGCGCCCGCGTCGATGACGTCACTCGCTCTTTTATCTTTTAGATAAAGAACCGCAATTATGTTGACCTCCAGTGATATTAAGGAGCCTTGTTTATAGCGCTTATCGCGACGACATGGTCACAACACATTTGTACTCGCGAAAACATACGACACAGTTGAGTATACAGTGTAGTCAAGGAATTAAATTAGCTTCCCATATATGTTTGAATATTTTACAGCAAACTGTCACCGTAACAGGCATACAATTTACAACCTTGGTATTATTTCAGCCTAGTTGAATTGGAAGCATGAAAATAACATTTAGGCAAAATGGGTAGGAAATTAATGTCCTCGACTGTACACCGCGACATTATTGACTTCCGTTGATTTTTTTATTATAATCGATAAAACTGCGTCGACTAGTAATCTTAATTAGTGTAGTAGTAATTGTATGTATTGCGTTAGCTTCATAGTCTAGAAAAAGCGTATCATTTTCCTATTGTTTCCACTAACGTTTTATAATCGTGTACTTGTAACTATCTAGGATATTTAACAATACTATTATACATACACGTTCAGCAAATAGCAACGATAAATGTACTGCACCAACTTTCACCGCGAACCCGACCGAGCGACTCGGCGACTAGTTCCTGTCTTAGATGTCTAGATTTTTGCCGGCGAAGCGACGGAAATATATAGCTACATTAAGGTGCGATTTCACTAGATCTAGATGGTAATTTATAATGAGTTTATACTGTAGTAGTATGCTTATTAGGTGTCGTCCGTGACTCCGTCTATACAGATTAAAAAAAACAATTAGTAGCATATGCATTCTTCCAAACTATGTTGTACATTTATGCCAACTTTCAACGACATCGATGCACGCGTTCTAGAGATACATTCTTACAAACATCCATCCATCCATAAATCAAAATATTCGCATTTATGCTTATATTTATAACATGTAATAATTTGTTTTATGTCAAAAAAATAATTTAATTACTCTTTGTCCAGTTTATTCCGTTTCACTTTAATTTTTCGTTTTTCTCAGTACAAGCTTTGTCTATCGACATCACACCTTTCCTTTGAACATTTAGTTGAGCGAGTGCAGTTGTTTGTTCGCCCCCTTGCCCCCTTGCCCCTTTGCCCCCGCGAGCCACCGCCGAGGGCAGCTGTCACTTCTAATGAAGGAATTTGGCAAACAACTCGACGTATTGCAACTGCAAACTCTATTTGCTGTAAAAGTGTCCAAACAACAAGTTCTATTTCATTAACCGGGACATTTCAAAGCTGTGCAGCTTACTGTGAATTTTCCGAATTACATTGTTGCAGATTTGTTAAAATAATACAAAGAGAACAAAGTATTTAGTTAATTAAAAAATAATAAACCCGACTCCTTCATCCTACCTAATTTAGTGTGTCGTATCCTGGTAATTCTTTTTCTTAAGACCTCTCTTAGTTACCTCTAACTATATTCGTAATGAAATAAGTGATTGGCGATTTACAATTGCAAAAATTACAGATCAAAGTTTTGCTTAGATCCAGGCATTCTTTGATGTTACTAACAGGGTCATATTCAAGATAAAGTCTAGGCTCTAGGCAATGTGAGCTTATTTCTCGCCAATAGTTGCAACGCCTCTGCGCTTCATTTTGTTAAAAGCTCGGAACAGCAGCCATCGCAAACACATTTCAGTGTAAATCGCTTCCGCCGCCGTCCGACGCCTCTTTTGTGTACTTTGCATTCAATTGTGTTTATTTTTAGTGACGATTTCTAATGCCTATTTTGAATCACTCACCTTTGGTTTCTGAGACAATAATTCCCGTTTAAAACATTTCATTTTTAACAAAACACTGATAACAATTTGTTTTATACAATGATGTTGGTTTCAGAAACTTATTGCCAATTTACATTTATCTAAATTGTCCTACATTAAAAGCGAAAGTTTAATTTTATAATTAGTGTATTAATTATAAAATTAAACTTTCGCGTCATATACGATGTTTTATGTCTCTTCATATTTACATTTTTATGATGTGTAGAGTGGCTCTTATTTATATTTACAATATTTTTTTGTTGAAGTATGATGACGTAATTCTTAATTTACTTTTTAATGCCTTTGCATTAAATACAACTTAAATTTTGTTTAGTATTTTCTTCAAAGTAATACTGTTAAAATAACTAGACCCTAAAAACTTGTAAGCAATTATGAAACCATTGCCTCTTCTTCGTTTTCTGTAAAAGGTAAAAACAATAACATGAAACGTATAAAAATAAACGGTACAAACGTCCGAAAGCAAACAACATTCATACAAAATTGCAGAACATAAAAGCGAAGTTCTTAAAGCACTTGTACCACGCCGGAACGTTTAGCTGCATTTCTTATGAACAAACTGGTCGTTATTTAAATATTCAGAAATTTATCCTAAAATATCGGCAATAAACGTTTTATCTTCAAATAAGAAGCCGAACAAACTTTATTTACGGCAATAAAGTTTCCACGGATACTGCATTCGGTGCTTCTGAGTGAAAGAGAGCTTTTGCATGAAAGTTTAAATTGTCTTATCGAAGTATTATTCAGCCTAAATAAGAATAAATTAAAATTTCTAAATACACTTTTTATTTAATATTGAACACAAGCGATGTAATAATTTGTTATAACTTATTATATGAAGAAATTAAGTTTTCTCCAAGAATATTTCAATGTAAATCATTTAATTTATTTTGTTTAAACTATTATAGAAAAATTAATTATAAAGACAACTTTGCTATTAGTATTTAAGAATTAAGTAAAGTACAAGTTACTTAAGTGAAGCCTGCACAGATTATTGTTAGCAAAGTGCAGGTTTGTGTAATCCTATTCTAGTCTGTGTACACCTAATGTTTTTTTTTCTTCAACTTAACCTGAGAGGATTTAAAATACTAAAATTATAAAAAACAAATATTATTTATCTTTTTATTTTCTTATATTAGGCATCACGATGCAAACCATGTGAAGTGAACCAACCCGCAGTGGGCCAGTGGTTGACTATGGCCAAATGACTTGAGAAAGCTTTGAGTTCGTCAGTGGGGAGCAATATATAAGCTGAAGATTGTCTTACTGTGAGCATCCACTCCCAGAATTACGAAACATTTTATTATAGTGTCAGTGGAAACCATCACGTAACAAAAGGTTACGCGTTTCTATTAATAGTCGATAAGAAAAACAATGATATAGTTAATTCATTATACCATAACGTCATATTGTAGTTTAAATAAACATTTATTCGTTCCAACCAACACTTTGTGAATGACAAATTAAGTATCATGTAAAAATATTCAGGTGCCAAGTTGAAAAAACAACGACATTTTTTAAAATTCAATGACGATTACGCAAACATGATCCGACCCAATTTCTGCGGTCGTGCTAATGGTGCGCGGGACATCAATTCGAGATGCAACCATTACACAGAGCCAGCTGATACATAAAACATAAGTTTTATTTATTCAAAACAGTCTCGCTCGTTAAGTTAAATAGGTTCAGAAAATCATAATTTCTACATTAGCTTTCATAGATCTACGTACTACGTCGAAAAATAAAATGCCTTTTTTGGTATAATTACTATTACTTAAATGAAAGTCATGCATTTTGTTTTTGAGTTAATATAGTAGATGCTTTTTTTTATATCATAAGGTGGCAAACGAGCGAGCGGCCACCTGAAATCGCTGAAATAGCGAAGCGACCGTTGCCCATAGACATACGCAATTGAATATGCGTTGCCTACCTGTAATCGACGGAGGAGAGGATGCACAGAGAGAAAATATTTTCCCCTTTCCATGCATCCTCTCATCCGGAAAGTCCACTTTCACTTCTCATCGTTTCCTTATAAGAAAAACGATGGGAACAGAAAGAGGACTAAATTAGGCCTCCGGGACGCACACTCATCAGACGAAACACGGAATTGCTTCCACTTCACGCCTTTCTTCTGTGTGGTCGTGGTATTTCACCGGGCGAGCCGGGCCAATTCGTGCGAAGATGTTAAAGCGGGCTCTACCACTGTTAAATTGCTTAGTTCGAAATCGTTCTAAAAACATTTCCTTTCCAAAACGCCGTATTCCCATGAGTCTTTTATATCATCAGATATTGAAATTGAATTTAGTCACGTTCAACTAATTATTATGGCAATGAAATGTCAACAAGTTGTAATATTAGTTATTTTATACTCAATATTTACTTTTTAATACTTAAGCATTTTGTCGACAATATTGAATAATAATGTTAGTAGAATAAAGAAGTTTACTTAATCTTCTTGGAAGTTTTCATAAAAGAAAAGTGGCTTATTACAAGAGCTTTGAGGATTTTCTAGTTTTTGTATTTATCGATCAATCATTTCATTTTGTAAGTATAAAGATGTATCATTAGTAGTTGTTAAATTCCAAATGAAAATATTTCTTTAGTTATTATCTATTATCTCAAAGCCTTTTAGTCAACATTTACAAAAGCCAATAAACAGTTAGACACGCCGTACCGTTACTGCAGTGACCAGATGCGTGCGGTACATTCCACCCCTACAAATATCACTGCAACATATGCTTGCCTAGTAATTATTTCAATAAAATATTAAAAGCATTTAAAATATTATTCTCCTAACAAATTTATATGCACTGTATTTAAGAAGTGTTAAGTTTGGAAATTTATAAGATGACTTCTTCTTAAAATATGCTCGTTACAATTTGCTTTATTTTTACAATGTTTATTGTTTTTTAATCAACCTAATTATTTTAATGTCATAATTTCACAGTAAAACAAATGTCAAATATAAAATTCTTACTAACCGTGGTTTTCTGAGATCAAAATACCTGTTAAAACATTTTATTATATGTGTTTTCTCAAAGACGTCATGTCTTGATACTGATAGGGATGACGATATGTTTTATACAGAGATTTTAGTCATCGAACCTATGTTACAAAATGAATTTTAGTATTTCAATAGCGATCTATTTTCGTGATGCTTAAGAGATGAAATCGGTGAATACGTCTTCAAACTTATACGACGTTGGCATGACCAAGTTGTATCCTTCAAACTTTTCGTAGACGCTTTCTCAAGTAGCCGCGGACACGAGCAAATAGTTAATGTCCCCTTTTATATAATTGCACGACCTTACTTTTTCTAATTCAACATCACTAATTTTGATTTCTAGCTTTTGGTGCTTATTTTTTTAGCTCCAAAATCAGACTAGTGTGAGAACTTAAAGTACTAAATTAATAAATTTTTTAAAGACTTGCGGTGTATAGCAAAAGAAAACTGGTCAATAATTTAAAGTAACTTATGTAACATTTAAAAATAAAATCTGTACTGTATCTGATACTTACATATCAAGTATAAACCCCATTGGAAACAATTGCTTATTCTTAACGTCGACTATAAAAACCTTTGAATACAATAAAAGAAGTGGAAAAATACGAAATAGCCGGCAGAGAGAACCTTGAAACCCTCTCCAGTTCAATAAAACGTTATGCATTTCCCGGGCAAATTCAATAAAAACTTTTTTAATCGAGTTTAACTGGACATTTGATATTGCAGATTGTTTAAAATTTAAATGAACTCTACTTGTCTTCTGATTATTGATTTATTGCAATGACACTACTTTGAACTGTTTAAAGTGTATTTCGATTTTAATGTACGGAGGACAACATTTATTCAAATTAGCCCGCAAAAGTAATACTTTTATTCGATACCGAAGCAAAGACTTTCAAGATTCCAAGGTTGTCAGCACGTACAACGATGACCTCACGAGGACGGTGATTATCAGGGTGAGCGAAGCCAGCCCTATATTATTCCACAATGTTCATAGTTTTATAGTACACTTTACTAAGTTACTATAACTTCTATGTGTATGTGCTTTGGCACGGTAATTTTAATTTATTTCCTGATGTTTTTCCATGATAAAAAATCTTTTTATACTGAAAACAATTATTTAATTGGGAATTTCTATTGTTTATTGGTTTTTGCGCCATCTAGTATCAAGTTGTGAACCTAAAATTTTAGTTTTGCAGTCCGTCGAGAGGTGGCAGTAGATAAACACTCTACTTAACAACAGATGGCGCTGGTTCTTTCATTTTCTGATGTATCCTAGTATGAATGAAACATTTGAATTTGATCCTAAGCATACATTTTTTGTATCTAAAAAGTTATTTACTTTTAGGTATTATGGTAAAAAATAAATAGATACTACTAAATTAGGATTTTTCTATTTATTTGCATTTATGCCATCTAGTATCAAGTTACTAACTTAATAATTTTAGTTTCGCATTTCATCGACAGGTGGCAGTAAATTAAATCTCTACTTAACAGATGACGGAGATTCCACATTTTAACAAACCAAACATTTGAATTTCATCAACAGTAAACTGGACAATATTTTTGTAAATTTAAAAAGTTACTATTAAAAACAGAGTGTACTGTTAGATATAATTCATTCGAAGCTATAAAGATGCACTATAAATATAGTTGTACTATAAAGGATTGTATCATATTAACAATGATACAAACATTGAGAAAGATTGTATACAAAAGATCAACATCAAAGCCGAGAACGGTGGCATTGTTTCAAATAAATTGACCATTGTTGCTAAACTGTAGACGCTAATTGTAAATAGCATCACAGCGGTTTTGCCAGTCAAGTGCGATTTATATTTAAATTCACACACGATGTTTTGCCTAAATTTTGAACTAAACCGGGAATTTATACGAATATAGTGTTCGATAGTGCTCACTCATGGCTGCTTTATTTAGAAAAGTCGTTATAGGTTTTACTTAACTCTTGGTGTTGAGTTAGCTTAAAATGGATTTCATATTTGTGTTTACATACACCTAAGCTCTGACGTCACTGGCTAACTCTTATGTGACACATCCGCTTAAGTGTGAGTCGATTGCTACGACTTTTATTCTAAGATTTTCAGTTCGGAAAAATCAAATCGTCGAATTGTCTGAATGTATGCGAAATCTTATTTTGGCAAACGCCGTTGTTCGCATACCTAACTTTTTGGATCCATGTAACTTTGTAAAATGTCTGTCAACATGTGTGTGTGATTGTTAAACCCGAGCAATAACAGAGATATTTAAGAAAGAACTAATAAAAAACTAGTTTAGCAGTAAATATTGCAATTTCATCTTTTAGTATCATCCCTAATTTAATGTATTTATATGATCGATAGTTAAAATAAAACTAAGAGTCTGGCGTGTTTAACATATGTTTATTGTGATAGCTTATTCAGTGGGAAACATATAACAAATAGTTTTCTGTCAGCCGCCTTCGCTCGGCCCGTCTTTCTCCAGGCAGACTCGGAGGCGGTGACTTCAAAGCTCCCTGGTATAAATAAAACTTTTATTTTCTCAATCCGCTCTATGAGAATGCCTGTCGCGTTGCGTACGCACTCCTAAATAAATATATTACATCATGCACGTCCTCGGAACTGGCGTATACATCAATCCTAGTGATGTGCGAAAGAAATATCGATATTTTAAAATTATTTAAGTATTTATTTTTCGAGTACATAATTGTTTGCAAACATAACTATATTTTTACATATATTTACAATAGATACTTCAACATTAGTCAAACCAGCCAGTGGTATCTACATTACGTAAGGTTCACTAACATATTTAAAGGAATTTCACATTTTAATGAAACAAAGGTCTATAGAATAAATTAACTTATTACGTAACTAGGTAAGAACCTACGTTCATTTACATACATGTCGTATATATTAAATCAATATTTTCAAAATCACATGTTTTATAGTAAGTAAATATGGTAACGGCACTATTAACGAATCCTTTAATGGTTTCAAATATCGATATTTTTTTATGTACATCACTATTAAGCTTCTATTCTCACGGTGTCACCACTTAGCATCGGTAGGCGAAATAACAATTCCCTAGCACTTTACTTTAACAGCACCAATGTTGTTGAAGGCCACGCAATATAATATCACGGACAAACTTGCGAATAAATGTTAGGTAACTTTTTATATTTCGTTCGACCTAATTCCACAATTTTTCAGATTAAAGAAAAACGAAATTGTTTTCAGCCAGAATTCGCATTTTATTTTACATGTTTTGAATTCTTAGGAAAGGTATTGTGATGATGTCATATAAAATAATATCATTAAACTCTGTAAATTAATCTCCATAAAGTTTACGATCCTGAACGAAGACCTTGAATTAATTTAATAAAATAGCTGTAGTAAAATTACAAAGTGGCGTGATGACTAACCCTACTTGTGATGTAAAGTTAAAATGTAGTAGGTCCTATAAACTGATAATAATAATATTTTCAAATAATCACTTACACCATAAATTTAAACAACTCATTCAAAGCTAGCAAGGAAAATTAAGCTTCAATATTTTACAAATAATTATTATTGAGTAAATATAACGAGGCTAGTTGTAGAATAAGGAAAATTTTAAAGCCTTTATAATGCAGGCATTAATAAAACAAATAAAAAACTTACCATTTTACATTCTCTATCTTGCATGTAAGTTATTGCTTAAAATTTTCAGCACCTGCAAATTGCATGTTTACCTACACATTGTCTTGCGACTTACATTATTTGAACTGAGTGTCACAATGATAACGTACGTATGATTATCTTAGATAGACAATTAAGGAAGCGAGTATAACGTAATTTTACACAGTTAATAACTTTAGCCGACATTTTATTGCTGTGTACAGTCAGCTGCATAAATATGTATACACTTACAATTTTTTGAAATTTGTATAGGTCTTCGGTTTAAAAAATACGTTTGCACGAATTCGCCAATGATGTGTAATCATAGTCGGAAGCATAAGGATGGATGCGTGTATTCATATTTTTAAAACCGAACGCATATACTCGTTTTTGAAGCTATCTACATATTTATGCAGCTGACTGTACTATATTGAGGTACAAGACGTCTTTTATTCATTCATTAGTTTTTCAGGATCATTGAAAGATTAATATTATCTAATTTGCTTTTCTTAAATTAAAAGTAATGCAAATCTTTCATCAGAACAATACTTGTTACTTGAGAAAATCAAACGTGCTTTTATACAGTTGTTAAATAAACTAGATATAAACTCGTTGATAAAGTTTGAAACATATAAAAAATACGGACAAGAGCTTAGATTTAGCTTACATCAATTCGTCAATGGAGGTCTTATTTCAATTATTTACTATTATACATTTGACCTAAATATACAGAGCAAGTTAAATAAACCTATTTGAAATGTTCAATACGTCATAATGTTTCCGCGAAACTATTTGTCACAATTAAAATAGAAGTGTTCATAAATTTTACGACCTTAACTAATGTGTAAACAGCGAATGCAGCGGTATGACACTGTAGACGAATTCGACTTTCGCAGAAACGAGATAAGCCATTTGTTATCTATCCTTGAAGGCTCCTCTAGAGAATTAGGTTACTAAGATAACGTTCTTCTGTTACTTTGCTCATGAATATTCGATAACTCACAGATGGGTTGAGATTATTGATGCAGAATGGATCGTTTTGAATCTTACTAATAATATAAATGTGAATATTTGGATGTGTGGAAGGATGGATGTTTGTTAGAAGTTATCTCCAGGACAGCTGTTCTTGCTGAAATTTGTCATAGACGTAGAGCATAGTCTGGAAGAATACAAAGTTTACGTTAAAAGCGATCATTGCAAATGACTTTACTGCTATGGTAACCTTTTTGTTATCAACAATGGGGCCTCTTAATGTTATAGTTCAAATCACCCAAATTTAAATATATTTTTTTATGTAATCCTAAAATGGCTACGACGGTAATATTTCGATGTTGTTTTGAATCAAGAAGTCCAAAATCTGAATGATACGAATCCGTAAATGTCTCGAAATAAATATTTGAATAATAAAATTCCAGTGCATTTTTATATAATAAAATATTTATCAAGCTTTAAAATAAGAGATAAGAGATAAGAGATAAAAATCAATGTTTTGATTTAATATGATTGCACGTAAATGTGCAAAAATTTAGCACACGGAGATAAGTCGCATCGCATCATTGACTTGAAGTGATTCCAGTTTATTATCATTATATTATGATATATCATGGTACTGGAATATTTTGTTAACTGTACTAATGTTGACTTTGTAATGTTAATCTTAAGTTAATCGTTATTTTTTAATAACTTTGATTTACAAAAAATTTCACGATTTGCAAAAAAAAATTTAAAATCGATTACAAAAAAAAAATTTGTAAATCGCTCTTTGATCTGTAATTTAAATATTACCAATAAATATTGCATTGTTTTGTATTTGAGCCTTTATTATGATTTTTTTTTATATAACAGAAGGGGGCAAACGAGCAGCGGGAACACCGACGTGTTCAACGACGCCCATGGACATCAGCAATACCAGAGGAACCGCAGATGCGTTGCCGGCCTTTAAATTCTTAATTCTTACATTGGTTCTTTCTATCTATTTAATTGTATTTCTATCAGTATCTTTTTTCGCTACGCACTTAAAATATTTAAAAACTTATCTAACTTCTTTATTACGCGTAGTAAATCATTATTATAGCTTAATCATTCCTTTATTTTACAGACGTTAAGAAAAAATTTGTATATTTTTCTCCTAATTACTTTTGTAGTTTGTGCGATAAGGGTTAACAGACATGTCTTGTTAGTTAAGAGACAACACGAAGTCCAGGATGTTAAGACTTTAATTAGCGCATAAAAGTGGTAACATAATTTAAAAAAAAAGACCAAATGACACGCAATACCTTTCGGATAAAAAAAAGAATTACGAAAATCGGACAACTAGGGGCGGAGTTGCGGACGAACAGAAAAAAATACAGACAAATTGAGAACCTCCTTCGTTTTTGACGTCGGTTATAGTCCTTTACCCAATAAATGTTAATTCTTTTAAATAGCGGATGTAATGTTAGTAACGTTAAGAATATTGTTATGAAACGGGAACCCGCGTGGTATATATCAGGGTTTAGTTGTTGCCGATAACATTCCGTTCCACACGAGGATTATTTTAAAAACTCATGTTTACTTTGGAATTTGCAAACGCGTACATTTTCGGTGCATTGCATAACGCTGTTCAAACTAAATATTTAAAGTATCAGTCTAGTTTTATTTAAAGAATCTTTTTCAAACAGGATTCAATAGTAATGTCCCCGAAAGATTGTGAAAGATGCCCGTTTGTAATTTGTCTAGGAAAATTTTATTTTTCAAATTGCATTTTATAATAATTCTTTTGCAAAGTGGGTTTTAACTTAGATTACAAACACGTACATTTTGTACCGATCGGTTGATGGTAAACCGGTGAATATTTACAAATGTCTAGGCAAATTAAAAACTGGTGGAATTCACGATTGTTCGATGACAGATATACGCAATAATACCGAGCAATGTTTATGTAAAAATCACACATATAGACAAATAAAAATAAAAAAAAAATAAACAATTTCGGCTGTTAGGTATATTTTTTAATTAAAAACTAACTTATTAAAACTAAACAGGACATTATTAAATAGCTTATTAATAGGAATAAAATTTTATAAATTATTTTGCTTTCATAATAATTAAACAATGATATTAAAAATAGCCTATGTGTGTACGTTTTTATTTATTATGTTTATATATCCGATAAATATATTTATCAGATTATCTTAGTGTGTCCCTGAGCGTACTGAAATACTTTATCTATTGATCGTGCAAGGTTAGAAGATAGTTGAAAATACAAATACATTAAGGCGAGTATAGACTATAGCATTTAATTGTAACGGAACAACGAGTTGCTCTATATTATGTTCTGTTTTATCACCCTTTCACGAACACGACGTGCTTTGAAAACTGCGCTTTCATCTGTATTATAACATTCGTACGAACGTTACATTACATAGATATGCTCGATATAATATTCTAGTGTATAACCACCTTATAACAAGTATTCAAATATTTTGTGGTTATGAAAACATAAACAATTTTCTTGACTCCGCGTAAAATCAAAGATATCATTTTAGGTATGCTAGTAGGATATCGATCTTAAATAAAGAACCCAATAAATCAGAATAAAATATACGTGTAATATGTAGTTAATTATTTGCATTTGTCTCAATTTTCAAGTAATTCCGCGAAAGAAATAATGTTGCTTCATACTAAATATGAACCTCCACTTTAGACATTTAGGGGATGAATTTCATAAAATCTTTCATTCGTAGTAACAGAAACCTGTATGTAAAATTTCATGTCGCTACAGCAGTAGTTTTGGCTAAGCCTTGATAAGTTCACTCAGTCATTTTTGTTATTCCTATATACGTTTATATAAATTTTTCTTACTTTAAATAAATGAAGGAAAATTATATTTAAGTATTCGTATGTTAGCCCTATACACGTCGTCAGAGGGAAATGTAAAATAAACTGACCGACCGACGCTTATTTACTTACTGGCTACGTTTCTCAAATTACGTGCTGGCTGAAGTCATCGCCATTGAATACCAGTATGTAGTAGTAAAAAAAAACAACTCCGCATTGACACATGGAAACAACTGAAGTGAAAAGCGATTATATTTTACGATCCGCATACTATGACTATGATCGCAACTTGGCCAGTATAGCTCCGACGTTCAAGGAGGGAGCACGCGCGTTGATCACACAGTTACACGCGCGCCGGTATCGAATACATCAATTAAAAACGCGTGAAAAACACACGAAATTATATTTATCCCGTGCTTTTAGCAGTGTTGAGCGTGTGTGTGAATTTTATCAACGGCCCCGGTCCACGTATTTTCAAGGTAAATATGCCGGCAGTAATTCCAAACAGCTTTATCAAACTGTCAATTTATTATCGAGATGAAAATCTTTCGTAATAGTTTTCACTAAATACTCTGTAGATATTTTAAGGTCATAACAATCTGCTAAAATTTATGTCGAGATTTTCGTTTATTCTAATACGTTACATATTACATACTTTTCTATTGTTATACCTAATTATTTTCCTGCAGATTTTACTTATATATTAAGATATCAGCTACACTACTCCCAAAAATTGGGACACTTGCAGCTTTTCATATATTACGGGATGGTATAATTTTTAAATTCATTAATAAGATGTCATTGCAGAATTGTATTAATTTAGCACTAAGTTATCACTATATTCTAAAGTAGATTTACCGTATATTTTCACTATCAAAATATATGTAGCTTGGGAGTTTCGATAGCGGAAGCTTTCGGTCAATGAAAAGAAAACTCTTTGCTCTAAAGTGAATCAAGATTTTTAATTGTTCAGATGCGAGTCTCATATTAAGTCAATCAGAATAACAGCATTAGAAATTAAATGGCAATTCGAGTTGAAAATAATACGAAACGAGAATACAGATACATAATACTGTAATTGGAGTACACTTATGTACATGAATAATGATAGCTCACAGAGTTTGCGGTTTAGAAGTAGTCGTCAGGTGCGCGATATGTTACAGTGCAATAAGCATTTGCGCCTTCATATGTTATAAATAAGCATATATGAATAAATTATTTTTTGCACACCAATCATGTCAAAAATACTAAATATAGTATGAAGCTGTGACCGACTGACGCAAAAGCGTCCGATTTTTTTTGGGTAAGTTGAGTTGAGCATCGGATCCCCTAATAGTATTTTACCCGACGCCCATGACGATGCGTTGCCAGCCTTAAATGGTATAGATCCCTATTATTCCCTCCACTATCTAAAATTTTATGAGTATGTTATATAGGATTTGTCAGAAACCATCTAAGAACGTTTGATAAACTGATCTCGTCAGTCAAACTATCTCGTTCGTTCACCTTGCTTAATCATAAAGACAATAGACGAATATTAAGATAAAATAACGAGCCTATTAAATTACAAATTAGTACCTGAAACGGCACTCTAATTAGTAGGAAGTCATAATTATGCTTTGAAAGATAAAAGCGTCTGAACTTGAACAATAAAAAAATGAAACGTAATTAATTTTCTAGATGGCGCTAATAACAGAATCTAGGTTTAAGTCATTAATATTTGAAAGCTGAACTCGGGCCGTACCTCATCTTCATTTGATGCAGCTCGACTTTCTAAACGAAAGCTTTTTCATACTGCAGTTACCCATCACGAGAGGCAAACAGTATATACCATAGAAAATAATTAACTAATATTTGTATTATATTTCATTGCCATTTGAATTACTAAATACATGCTCTTGATTACTATTTGACAATTTTATGACTCTGTATGTTTGTGTGTTGAAAATAAATATATTTATACCGAAAAAATCGAAATACTCTATACATCTTAACCGTTTATATCTATGCGATTGTGTGAAGCAAAAATTAGTCTATTGAATAGTAATGTCACCGGAAAATCGCGAACTCTGCTCGTTTTTATTTGTCTCAGTAATAAGTATATCGTAATAAGTATATCGTACCAATTTATTCGCAAAACGCAAAAATTTAAACTGGACATTACATAAGGTTGGTTGAGTTTAGTGTATTGGATTCATCACTTTAAAAATTTAAAAGCTATTTCTTTGTATGTGTAAAAGCTATGACTTTTTATAGCATGCGAAGAATGTTATTAAAAAACACAAGACCTCTTCTAGCTTGTTCTTGTTAGTACCGGTTGTGGTCTAGGAATGTATTTTTCTATTAATATCGATATTGAATTTCCTATTTCATCCCATAAGCCAGATGGTGTTGTGACTTTAAAACTAACAAGGCACATTGAAGTAGAAAACTAATTGGCCATAATCTCTATACTAGAGTTAGCCTCGCTTTACTTTAGTTTTTACACAATTATTATATTAAGAGGGTTACATTTTTCGTCGTTATGCATTTGTTTATGTGTAATCATTATACTGTGACCCTGTAGACATGCACGCCGCTAAGATCACACATACTTGACCGATCTTTTTTCAACTCGAAGTATTGTAGAGTTATTCAGATTGGTTTAATTATTTTTTTTATGATTTTTTTTGGTTTCTACATAAATGGTCCTTCGTAAAGATCAGAATCATATTGCATTCGAATGACCTGAGATAAACATGGTGGCCGTTATACGTTTTATTTGAATACCGCGAACTTCTCGGAACCCCAAACGGCGAAAACGATAAGTTATTTGAGATACAATGGAACAACGCTTAGGCGGTGCCGGTACATATATAATATTTACTTATATTATTGATTTATTATTCAATTAGTTGGAACAAATTGGAACTTGACGCCATAAGGCTCCATCGTTGTTGATATTTATTGCAGTAGAATCGCTTCATTGCGTTGATTAATTTCTCAAGAAATGAATATTAAAACTTTTCGAATATATAATGAAATATTTTAATTAAGCCATCATTCAGATATTTTTTAGGCAAAATTAGTTTCGCCGTTCCAGACTACCCGAACAAATGCGGTCTTGCACAGACACTTAAACAGACAGATAGATTAAAAATAGATTTTTCGTTATCAGCAACGCAAATACATCTTGTGTACAAAATATGATTTTGTTTCTATTACATATTTATGTGTACTGTAAAAAGGTCACAGATCTTCCTATTTCAATTTGGGTAAAAGTTGCAAGAATACTTACAAATTTATTTTGGTACAATATGTCAAACAAGAAAAGCTATGGTGTGGGGTACATCAAATTTGTTCCTGGCGGACGTGTACCGCTCTGCCGCAGCGCGCTTCGTACATCCGAATTTCAATTGTAAAATCAAAAATTCAACAGAACGTGCCTGGCGCAGCACCAACATACTAACATGATACATGTACTAGAAACCATTTATTCTTGATACTTGATGTATGGTGCATGCGAGTCGCGAACATATTTACAAAGTGTATAAACATAAATCAAAACCATTCAATGTTGCGTTGAATACTAAAGTTAAAGTACTGCAGTCTTGAATTTGTTGAATTTATAAGTGACGTATTTGATCCTATTTATGAAAAATAAAATACAAAAACGTACAACACATATCACTGAGTTGCCAGTTATATTTTTTGGCAGATGAAAAGTTTCATTTAGATCGTAACATTTGCAAACTATTCAAAATAGTTTATCGGTCATGCGAACGTTGACACAGTTGATAGCAAGCATGAAAAACTACTACTTACAACCTATTTACCTATAATTAAGAATTTATCAATCTTACTTATTAGCAAGATTACAAATTCGAATGTTTGGATGGATATATATAGGGTTCGAAGCCCGCCATTCGACTATTGTCGTAAACCATATCCTAACACAAGCCTAGAGCTTAGTTAGAATGGTAAAAGAAATATTAGTAAATTAACAATGAAATTTGCTTATGTTTTATTAAAAATATATATATACGGACGGGTGGATGGATGTTTCTTTGAAGATATCCCCAGAACGGCTACATAGTTTGGAAGAAGGCATAGGCTAAATAATTATATATTTTTTAATTTCGCTCGGACGTTGTGGCGACTGCCTGTACGTAAATTTATAAAGGCAAATGAACTTTTCATTTCAATTAAATAATACTAAATTTAACTTAGGTATGTAAAACTTTGAGTAGGAAGAAATACAATACAATAATGATGACTGTAGGAATCATTTGTGGAGTAATGTTACCACATCTAATAATAGTGATGAATTAAATTGTTAGAATGTACAACGACCGTGAACAAATTCTTAGAAACGAGGAAACATTGCGAAGGTAGAGGATGATATCCCATCAATAATTCATCTTAACGTACTTCTGTGATCATTATTAGTAACAGAATCATCTGACACGTGCATGGAAAATTAAATGAAAAATTAGGTTGATTTTTTTTTCAGAAAAAAATTCCTATTTTGGTAAAATTCTGTTGCCAACAATTGGGTGGCTCTATAACTTTTTAAGTCTATTATTTTGAATATACAACTACGATGACGCATATTAAAAATTACGTTGACCTTGACACTATTGAATATGACACATTAGATGTAATTGTGTTTGACAAAGATTTTAATTTACTGACAACGCGTAGCGGAAAAACAATTGAAGGAACAACTATAATTGACACAAGAGAATTAGGAAGCGTTATTGATGACATAATTTTTTTCTTAAAATATTTCTATGACATCGATGTATTTATCGACAGATTTCACGGTAAGCTGTGAAATTAACACTGCTTTAAGTGGCTATATCCGGAAGTCATTTATTATTTATATTTAACACTAGTGGTCGCCCTCGCCTCCGTCTGCGCGGATTTATAAAAACACAATTAGTAGCCTATGTGTTTTTCCAGACTATGTTCTATATGTATGCTCAATTTCATTAAGATACGTTTTGAATGTTCTGGAGATACCTGCAAACATCCATCCATCGAAACATTCATATTTATAATATTAGTATGATTATGTTTAAATAATTGTTTTTTAGACATTGCATATTATGATTCTCGTCTAATGATTCTGTTCTCAGTTGCAAGGCATTATAGTGTATTACAAATAAATTGTTTAAATCTGCAATCATTGGTTTATCATTTGGCATGCGGCACACGCAGTAAGGAGTGCACACGCAAATTTTTAATGTGATTTATGCAACTGTGGGCGGTTATCGTAATTTTGATCTTGATAGCCGTACGTTCAAGGAACAACGGCCTGTTCGCTCGACTGTTACGGGAAAGAAATTGCAATTCAAGATTCATTGTACGAGATAAAATTGGTTGTTTGTGCGGCTTCATTATATTTGAATAGCTTCGATCATACCAAAATAACATATAGATACCATAAAGAGGTGACCAAACAACTATTAATTTTACCGTGTAATAAAAAATACAATTTGCAAGATCCCCTTCATCACCCTTAAAATTTTCTTGCTAAGTGAAAAGGAATCTTATATTTGCCGACACGTGATCTTCAATTCTTATTCGCCTTTAGAATATGTTCCTTCAACCGATGTCCCGCCCATTGCCACGGTTTAAGGCTAACTACAAAATTGTATTTCACAGTTCGTGTTGACGTCGCTCAGCTAGCAATAGCAAATGGGTTTTATCGGTCGTCGTCAACGGCTCGGAAAACCGTGTGTGAATCAATTTCACACTTGCGACACAATCGTGCGACCATACCGAGTGTGGCCGTGTCACCGACAAAATTAGAATATTCACGTCTTCACGTGGCATGTGAAGATTTCTTACAGAGTACTATGTAAATTCTCGCTAAGGACAAATTAATATGAATGGACAGCTATTAATTTAAGATGGTGCGTAATTCATTATATGGGTGGTCGGTTAATAAGACTTCCTTGGATTTCAGATATAGCCAATTTATTTCTTAATTGTAATTGATATGTGTATTCTTTGTTGAAATTTATACGATTAATGAATTAGCATGTATTTATTGTAATGCAAACTGAGTACGGTTAAAATTAATAGATTTGCAAGAGTCCAATTCTTTCCTTCAGTCAAAGTACGTATCACCAAAGCTTTAGTCACACGTTGTTTTGCTGTAAAAAGATACGATTATACTATGGAAAGTTTATTTATCAAGTTCGTTACTCAATAAAGGCGTTTCCTTCGTATCAGATGTCTGAGGCCTAACGAAGTAAAAATCATCGGCCTGTTTATTTATAACATCAAAAGCGTATTCCGTGTCACCTCTGAAACCAACAAAATCTCTGACAAGTTAGCTAACCACAACATAATGAGGCGTAACGTGACCAGAATTATTTAGATACTGCAAACCTGGGCTTATGAAAACGAGCATTTCTAACTCGAAGAACAACATTCTAAGTCAAATGTTTGTGCATCGGATTTTGATTCTAGCGTAGTCGAAATTTGGACTATTATTCCTTGTAGTAATATTTACTAGTTAGCCTTAATTTTGTATCGATAGTTTACCAACAGTACCATTATCGTCGCGGACTTACGTGTCTCCGGTGCATGTTATAATTTTGTTTTACTCATGAATACAGACGTTTAGTTTACGTAATGGGCAATATTTTAACAAATTACGCATTGTATAATTTACCTAAATAAAAGATAATACAGATTTGTTTTTTAAATAGGTTAACATTGAGAAAAAACTATCCGGCATACACGATAATTGTTTAATGCGTGATTTTCTACGGGCAAAAAACTATTTCTTTACCTTTTTCTGTTTGACATGCAAAAAGTGTTAATTAATGAGATCATCTGAATTGTTATCGAAGCAGTAATGTCATCTACAATACTAACGGAATAGTGATGGGCCTCAATTCGTGCCAGGGTCAAACTGCCCGCCTTTCGGACATGTTTGCCCAACGAAATGTCCGAAATAAAAACCTTCAATTACTGCGCCCGCGCCGGCGTGCTTGTCAAACTAATTGATTTACGACATTGATTTATATAGTTTAAACATCGCACGACATCGTGACACTAAAAATAAGGAAGTGCAGTCGACATGTGTCCCATCTATTGCATAGATATCGATACTTCGTTCTAATTTGTATGCCCTTTTGGTGATTTTAGATAATTAACTAGCTGTCGCACGCGACTCCGTCCGCGCGGAATTAAAAATAGATGTTGGCCGATTCTCAGACCCACTCAATATGCTCACAAAATTTCATGAGAATCGGTCAAGCCGTTTCGGAGGAGTATGGGAACGAAAATTGTGACACGAGAATTTTATATATAAGATTAAATGATTGTAATTAATTCTTAAAAAAAATAATAAATGAAGCACGACAATAAATTCCTTGTTTTTGTGTTAAATACGAATGAAATTCGAATATACGTTGATAAAGGTAGAAACACGCGTAAAGAAAAAAAAGACAAGGTTATTTATTAAAAAAAAATGTCGATGTATGAAACATCTGGCTTTGCTTCGGATTAACGAAGCAAAAAGTGAACCGTGCACTCACGCTCGCCCGGCGAATGTCTAATGTGTCCGGACTCAGATGACACGCGCATCAGAATTCATTCACAAATACGTTAACGATCGTCAGCAAAATGAATGGCCATGATTTATAGGAGTACACATAGATGGAGCAAAAAATCTCGCAGCTGTCAAACGGTTGATTCGCTGTCACTGAGTAGATTAATTATTTGAGGTTAAACTTCTCATATTAGGAATGAATTATTTTTGTGTGTTAATATTTTTGCAAGAATATATTCTTACATTAATAATTTACTCCACCTCCACCGGACTTAAAAAGAAACACTTAATTAGTTACCTTCTAATAATACTTCTCCCAGGCTATGTACTACATATATGCCAACTTTCAGCGAGAACCATGCAACGGTCCTGCAGATACCTTCAAACAAACATCCATTCCATGGCCTAGTCACCCCTAACTTAGGGTAGGTTCCGAGCCCCTGGGTGGGGACGTATAGTGAGCTGATGATGATAATGATGATGATGATGAAACATCATCCATTCATCTATCTAAACTTTCGCAATTAAAATATTTATAAGATAGGCAGATTAATTTCAATGAAAACATTAAAATCTGACATTACTTGTATATCGTTTAGTTAAAATATTTAATTTCCTATTTCTATTATATTATTTTGATCGAATATTCACGCTATTGAATAATGGGTTTATAGATTTATCAATTGTATAATTTCTAATTTGTACAATAACAAAAGAATGCTATATTTGTAATTACAAATGTAGTGCAGTTATAAACTATTTGAACCGCAGCAATGTGTGTCAGATATACATATAATAACTGTGTAGAGCTAATGTAATTGTAACTGGACACTAAAACTGTTTACAAATGTAAACTATGAAAAAAACAAATAGGTCAGTCATATTTATACAGCAGACATTTGGCCAAGTTTTCTGTTATTTTAGGACATCAAATTCTCTAAAAGATCGCCTTAATGATTGGAACTCTGGAAAGAAAACTCCTGATTAGTTCATCCGAACATCTTAAAGGGACCTATTTTAATGGCCATCGTTGCCCTTTGACCATATAGTAAGTATACGAGTCCTGCCCTGCCCACTTAAGTGAACCTATAAATGTTTAAAACCAATTCTAAAAGTATTGCGAGATCAATAAATTTAATCGTAGCCCATTTATTTAAATCAAAGAGCAATTCAATTGGCGAGTAATAAAAAACATATAAATTTCATGATCAATATTACAATGATCTATATAAATAAGCTGCTTAATTGCTTTTTCGCTTCTAATATCAATATGGGTCAGTTAATTATGACTGTGTCCCCGACATAGGACAGGGGCGGCCGTAAATCAATTGAACCTGTCAACTGAGAGGCCCTACTACTGAGAGCATTGTTGCAATGTTACTGAAAAATTCATCCATTTTAAAACGAATGTATTAGAATTTTGTTTGGACTATCGGCGTACAAAGAACGATATTTTGTGGATTACGTTATAATTATGACCTAAGTTTTTAAATTAAACACGTTATAGATTAGAATGTTTATTGTAGTTCCTTATCTTAGACATTTTACAAATTATTCTACTGAACAGTGCACGCGGTTTCCAGTTTATTTTCCTGCCTTGAGTCATTACAAATACTATTGTACAATGGATTGAGGATTTCCAAGAGTAATTATAAGTTTTTATTTTAAGAATGTCTAAATTAAAAGTTTATTATTACTTGTACAGTAAAAATATTTCGATTATTTAAAAAGGGTTTAAGAGAAGTTACTATTTTTTGTAAGCACTCTCAAAAGCCTTTTACCAACCCTTTTTGATATCGCATATCAGCGCACATTCGTTAGGTCTCAACTCAGCCGATAACATTGTAAAAGTCCCGCTCCGATAATAAAAGTTAAAAGCCCTTCGCTGGCCAATATTGAGTGGTTATTTATACATTTTGAAATTGACTCTTGAACTTTTGCGACGTGTATTATTCGATTATTGCCTAGCGCGTAACACAGCTTGCCTCCAACTGTACAGTTAAAATGTCATTCTTACGATTGCTAAAGCGCTCATACATTCAAACTGCAATGCATAAAAAGTTGAACGAACCCAAGCGGAGCCGTAGGCAATATCGATTTTATATACGCGTCGATTACTGCTCGATATATTGTAAGTAAGTGGGTATTAAGTATCTTTGCTTTGTACCGGTTTTAAGGCAATCTTTTAATTGACAATTAGTTTATATTATAACCTAAAGTTATTTCATCAATGATGAATATTTGTAAATCTACATATAAGGAAATGGTCATCCATATTATTCTGCAACTATATAAAAAATCCGAATATATTAAGACAACTTATGTCATGTTAATTTAAAAAACAACACTTGTCATTATTACCACAAATGGTCGAAAGAATCGCCCACACACAACAAAATTTATTTTAAAAGTCAAAGATAGTTTCGTATCATCGGTTTAAAATTGTTAACAGAGTAAATACCGAAACACACCCTTTTATGGTAAAATTATTTATCTTAAGCAATGCTAAGAACTTCATAAAGCAAGATGTTTATCTGAAAACCGCACATAAATTACACGCGCGGGACCGAGTGCGGGAACTTTGGCGCCAAAAATAGTAAGATGGCGGCGTTAAAGTGCCACAACAATGCCACGGTGTCCCTTCACGACTTTACACTCGAATCCCATTGTTTCTTCAAATAATAAAACATCAAAGGAGTAGGCGTTGTTAGAAAATTAATCTATTGTTTGATCCTGCAACATTTATGCTTTTGATCTTTTACCACATTGTACTAGATTTGGTTCATATATTTTCTATTCACACGATTTATATAATTAATTAACATCCTTCCACTTTTCTTAATGGAATTCAAATTCTATTATTAGGATTATTTTAGACAATGTTCCAAGAATCTAGTAAATGTGATTCATAAAAATTCTATGGCGGGCAAAAAAGAACTTAGCATCCTGATTTATTCCTGGCAATTGCAAAACTCCTCTATTGAATTATCTCAGTGCTCGAGATCGCGTTGTCAAAGAACAAGAATAGATATAATCTCAATGTCGTACTTCATTCACATTTTGAATTGTGTTTGCTTATCATCTAAATGTAATCTTCACTTTAGTTTGCGTCCCTGTGGTGGAACGGAAACCGTATTCAAATGAGGCTACTGTTCATAAAACATCGAATTTCAGATGTTATTCACTATTAGCTCACATTCACACAGTTTTCAATACTGCTATTATAGAGATGTACCATTGTAAATACATCTATCTTACTAATATTATGAATGCGAAAGTTTGGATAGATGGATGCATGGCTGAATGGCTGTCTGTTGAAAGGTATTCATAGATGGCCTTAACAGAACTTGACGAAATTTAGCACAGATGTTTAAATTAGTGTAGAAGAACACATAGCCTACTTATTTAGGTTTTTTTTAATTTTGCGCAGACGGGTTCGCGGGCGACACCTAGTCTGTACTAAAACTAAAACCATCTAACTTATGAATGTTTTCTTAAACTCATGGATAACGGATGTTTAGTTTATGTAGCGATGTCAAATGTTTGTAATCGCTTCAATTTGGAACTTTTATGTCAAAAATAAGGAAAAGGTTTCGAGCGAAACTGACTTCCTCTGTGTGTCGAGTAATACAATCTTTGCAACGACAGGTGACCGTAAAACCGTAATACCTCGTCCATTCATGCAGGCTATTTCGGTCGTCATTAAATGTGTTACTGGAACGTATCCGAACAGTTAATCTCCATCGCATTTTTTATATATCGTATATTATAAAGCAATTTCCTGCCGGTAATTATTGCAACTGAAAACGATGCGTGCTTTTTATTACAATAAATGTAAAACAATTTATTTCATGATGAGTAAAAGAAAGACATCATGGTAATATTATAAATCCGAATGTTTAGATGGATGGATGGATGTTTGTTTGATGGTACCTCCAGAACGGCTAAATGGATCACGATGAAATTTTGCATACATACAGTCTGGAAGAACACATAGGTTACTAATTACGTTTTTTTCATAACGTGCGGGCGGAGACGCGGGATACAGCTAGTATTGTAAACGAAAATATTGTCTGTAATTTTTTTTTTGAATACTTAAAATTAATATTGTGACGGCGAATGATTTCAAATCGAAGTTTGAATAAATAAAAGAAGTAACAAAACGAATTTAATTTATCGTAATTTAATTTCGCAAGCATACGTTCTTGTAAGAAATAATTAAAAACAACGACAACTTTTAGCAGGCAAATCTCCGCATGACTCCAATCTTTTAATAACCTGTCGGATATTTCCTTTGTATAATTTGACGAAGGAAAGGCAGCTCCGACGTTTCTTCAATAAATAAATTGCATACGGAGAAATATTAAAAATTTACTTTCACAACTTCAATTCCCTTTTTTTTAAAGTCCCACGAATAACACGAAAATATTTGCTAGATTTTCTATGTAATAAGTAGGTACATAATATATGCTAACAAATTATTGCAAATTACATAATGTCTGAAAGTATACAAAGTCACAGTAAAATGTTACTATAATTTTGAAATAAAACATTTTGTCATTATATTTGGGTTCATTTTTAACATTTCTTATATTTTTTTCAGGTAATAAAAAGAAAGCTTGTTACGGGCATCAGTAAATTAAATAAAGGAAAAATGTAAGTTAAATAAAATTAAATTTCCTTTGTGATTAAAATTAATTTAAATACATTTTAAACCATCTCCAATACGTGTTATTTCGTGAGTTTCCAATTCATCCTGTTCAACAGGATCAGTTTCATGTTGTTACCGATTTCTCAGAACGTCTTTACGGTTCGCAGTAAGATTTAAAGTGTTTCGCAATTTTCTCGTTAAGGTAAGGGCTTTCAGTGTACATTGATACACGTTATTTAAAACCAAAAATTCACATTACATGCAGAAACGAATAAATGTGCTATTCTCGAGATTTGTGAGTCGATTTTATATTCAACTCCTAAATTGGAGGAGCCCAAGGATTTATCTATATAAGCAATCCAAATTCGATTTGTAATCTACGGTTCCGGAATATTTAGCGATAGATTTGTGATAACTTTTTAAATATCCAAAAAAAAAATAGTTTATTGTTTATCATTAATTCTAACTAATGTCATGACACGATTTTAATTCCATATTCCAGTTTATATTAGATTTAAAATGTAGGTGTAGCATTCGTTTTGCTATATTTGGCTCGTTCACGTACCGACACGTGTTGCCGGCTCAAAGGTCTGACATCGACTGACGTCCCCTCTCTCCGGCATGTACTTATGGCGTGTACGCTCGAGACAAACAACACTACGTTTATGCATACACTACATCCCTTCCTTTTTTTAATATATTTAATCTTGCTAAGTATAGGTACTTGTATTCTAAAACTATCAATTAATAGAATACAAGTATACATAAAATTCGATTTTCTAAGTTTCTCTACACTTCTACATGTATATCCATTTTGTAAGTTTAATAAACTTAGATTCAATAACATTTTTCTATAATTTCACTTAATAATTATTTTCACAACAACTGCATAGATATTTGTTACCATCCTATACTTATCTTCCAAGTTTCCATTATTTCTTCCTTCTATATGCTCTACTTCCTTCCATTTGTTATTTAGAACGCGTCAGTGTCCCTCAATTCATTTTAAATAAACTTATTTTCGTCTTGGCATTTGTCACGTTAAAATATTCCGAACTTCAAAATCGCCATCAATACCTGTCTCTACCGTATGGGAAGCAGGATTTTAATTGACGCTTACTTTGTTATCTTTGTGTAAATTATTAATGTCGAAGCCAAATATTTTGCTAAAAATATATGTTTAATAATTAACAGTACTTAAAAGTACTTAACAGTTTGAATGTATCCTAGACGTGATAATTTACGCTAGTAGTAATAATAAAATTTTACTCTGTACTATGAATGCTATGCACTGTAGACACAGTACTAGTTGGTTGGAACACCAAAAGCTGTAACTGATGTAACTGTGCCCGCGACTTCGCTCGCACGAAATACTGACTTGGATAGCATTTCAATCACTTAGGCTAATCACTTAATATTACTAAGTTTTATACTGAAACATATTAAACCCACAAAAACTTGCACAAACTTCACATATTCCAATACATCAAAATCAGTCCATGACAATGGTCCCAGGCTCCCGTCCATCAATGTACCAAACCTAAGCTCAGATAGACAGACAGATGAAGGCACCCTCGCATCAATAAGAATGTTCTATCCCTATATTATGGAATAGTCAATGATAATTTTCTTTTCTAATACATAACCTGAAAATGACTAACTTACTATGTTAACAATTTAATGTTTCTTCTCCTTCAAAGATGTTACATTTTCTATTGAATGAAGGTTTCAAAAGTCAAGACTTATACCTTTGTTATATTTAATTACCAAATTTATTTCCCAGCTTATTTGAGATCTTTCAACCCACAACACAGAGTCACTAACGGTATTTAATTATATATTATTTTATATATTATTTATATTTAACTTGATGGACAATATTTAAATGCCACTATAAGTTTTCAATTTATCAGATGTTCAACTATATCTATATGTAACAATGAATTGCTAATGACTACTCTTAACATAGTAAAAGTCTTTTTCAATATAAGCGTAACATAAATAAACATAAAGAGACAAACTCTTTGTCCCTTCTTTTCACAGGTCAGCAAATGAACTTGTCATTGCCGTTTATTCTCTAATGTTATTTACAATCAAACAGGTAGCTATTTCTGTATGAAAATACTTAAGTTGTAGAACTAAGGGATAGCATTTTATTCCGCAATCGTTTTTATTCAGCTTATAATAATCCAAATGGAATGCCATTTAAAAGTAAAATTATATATTATGTCAACAAGATCTCTTTGATTTTAAACACACTTTTAGGCGGTGTGCTAAAGTCGTTTAAATAAGTCGATAGTGCGATTTTGGTTCAATATTTCATAAATCGGTATTTCTACTCCCTAAATTGAGTTTAAAGCCGTTAAAACTTAATTCAAGTTGACTCACCAATTTGTGCGGGTTATTGATAACAAAGTCCAGCTTCAACATACCCCGACTGCGACTAGTGTGTCCTCAGCGAGGAGTTGCCTAAACAGCGACTTTTACAATGAATTCCTCCATGACTTGGTCCAATAATTATGCTATAAATAAAGCTATTTCAGAAAGAAAACATTAACCTTTATTTATTCTATTTTACGGCAACTGTAGCATGTCATTATCAAAGAAAAACACGTTTCCGCTCTTATTTTTACCAAATTAGAGCAATAAAATCAATATCAGATGTATTTTAAATACAGAGTCATCTATCGCCGAAAGCGGAAACTACTTATATGTTTCACAATTATTGAATCGAAATTCGTTTAGTGCACAGTACATCACGAGATTTGAACTTACATATACTCGTAGTTAATAGTATCTCTGGAAACTTCACCAATCCAGCATTAGCCAAGGATTCGTTAATAAAGCCAATTATGATGACTAGTAACTGGCAATATAATATTAGAAATTGCGTTATACACATTGTAAATATTCAAAACAAAACGTGACTAATAGTCAATCACATTTTATATCATTTTATACTACGTATTTTGTAGTAAGGTGCTTATAACAGGGTTAAAAGAATTACTTCTCAAAAAGACAAAGGAATAGTCACTTACTTGAAAACAATATCGTACAATGTACATAATATAGTCGCCATTGATTTGACTTAAATTTACTTTACTTTTTTACAAATTCTAAAATGTATTCAGGTAGCTTAGATTTAAATTGATTAACTGAACTTACATTTATAAAGATGACAGTAACAACTTATGAAGCTGTACTCCTTCGTTTGTTATACATATATCTCTTTCCACTCACTTTCGGCACAACAATTAGACTTGCTCGCCGAGTGCTGCGTTTATTAATCTGTAACTTTACAAACGACATGTTATTGATGATTTGTTTTGTTGATGATTTTTCTAATTATAAAACATGTACTGTAGGCATATAGTTGATTAATAGTCATTATTTTGATTTTATTGTAGATAATATATTTCCTCTCACCTTAATTTAGATACCTCTCACCTTAATTTAGTTACCAGTTTGCTTCACACAAATTTTAGCTTCAAACTTCTTACCACTAGTAATATCAATTTATCGATCAGGGTTTCAATCTTCTTAATTTATGTACTTGACAACTTTTCAGGCTGTAAATGAACTTATCGATTTAACGATTAGATGATCTAACCAATTTAATGGTCAGCCGTGCTGCTTTCACGTCTGTAAGACATGACTGATCTAACCAATTTAATGGTCCGCTATGCAGCTTTCATGTTTGCAAGACATGAATCATCTAACCAATTTAATGGTCAGCCGTAGTGCTTTTATGTCTTTAGACATGAATGATCTAACCAATTTAATGGTCAGCTATGCAGTTTTCATACTTGTAAGACATGGATCATCCAACCAATTTAATGGTCAGCCGTGGTGCTTTTATACCTGTAACACTTCAATGATCTAACCAATTTAATGGTCAGCCGTGGTTCTTGTCATAAATATTTGCAAGACATCAATGATTTAACCAATTTAATGGTCAGCTATACTCTGTAGAAAAGTGCGAAAGTTCTTCTTCTTCGTCGTTACAGTTTTGTCAGATTGGTCATGGTCATCAAGTATCATTGACCTACTTTACCAGACGCCACCTAGTCGCTGCCTTTTTAGTACATTTGTGGTCCAAGGTATCTTCAGCATTCTTCTCCAGCACCACATCTCGAGCGCGTCTATCTTCTTTTTCTCACTCTCGTAGGATCCACGTTTTGGACGCATAAAGGAATATGGAGAGTACAAGTGATCGTACAAGCCGAGTTCTTTTTTTCTTTGCATTCTTTGCAATTTCTCCATCGCTGACCTAGTGATTGCCATTCGTCGCTTTATCTCGTCTATACAACCGCCGGTGTTCGTGCGTAAGTTGAAAGCAAAAGTGCGAAAGTACTTACACTTTATTGGAGGTGACTGTACCTATGTTATTGAAGTTATGTATACACATAAGGTTGACCGACATTAACATCGCCGAATGCTATTATCCATCTACACACTATTTGTCAACCTTAGGTCGAAGACAGTCTTAAAAATGAATTTGATTATTGTTTTTGGTCAAAATCATGACAATATATGTATATGTCGTGGATATACTACCCTCGTAGTAAATTAATGTTTATTCTATCATTGTAATAGTTCGATATTTTCTTTTCTTATTCATTATTCATTTCCTGCTTCATCAATAGACCGGAATTAATTTGTCGCTTGCACATGTATTTCGATGTGACATCATAGTGCACTTTGTAGTGAACAACTTAGACGGACGAGCACAGCAATGAATCTGTTTCTCTGATAGTCAAATATTGTGTCGATATTCAATTGGTTAAGTTTACATTCCGAACCGTTTTTAAAACATTCACGGCTGGGAACAACTTAAGGCCACGTTTTACAAATAACTATCATATGTAAACAGAGAAGACTGTTGCTATTTTTGGCAATCCATTACCTACTATTTAATTTTTTTTTTTGTAAGGTAAGGCAAAATAATTTAAACAATACTTTCGTCCATCAATTACTGAAATGTTATTTTTTTACACATTGGTCTTCTCCTTCCTTTTTTTTTCAAATACAATTTATTTCCGTACTCACGGTTTTATCCTCGTCGCCAATGTAGCATTCGTTTTGCTATATTTGGCTCGTTCACGTACCGACACGTGTTGCCGGCTCAAAGGTCTGACATCGACTGACGTCCCCTCTCTCCGGCATGTACTTATGGCGTGTACGCTCGAGACAAACAACACTACGTTTATGCATACACTACAGTAGGAATATTTGAATTTCCTCGTTTCTGACAATCCTGATTTGAAAGACGTCAGAAGTAATTATATGGAACAGTAACATTTCATCACTTGCAGTAATGGTTGGCGCGGACCGCGGGTATAGCTGTATTCTAGATATAGTAAAAGAGAATTGACCCAATGCAATGAAATACGAAATACGTAAATTAAATATGGATGTGCTAAATTTGCAGTACAGTATATTCCTAATTTTTTTTAGCTTAAGATAGTAATGATCCTCGTTCATTACGACACCATAGGATGTTTTGGAAAAGATTTGGAAGATAAGAGATATGCCCAACCGTTTAATTCTTGTATGTCAAAGCTTTTGCTTCTTATGCAACGGTATACATGTAGTGGGCATAAAATGCGTAATGCGTTGTGAATTATAGTTTGTTAATCAAAATATTTTTATAAGAGTATTTGGCTTTGGTGTAGAAGCTTTACTAAACATGGTACATTGTATTATTAAGATTTCGCGGCGGCCGGTACGATTTATGTCTTAAGACGATTACAAGCCAGTACCGGGTCACGGCTGCATGACAACTTTCATATGTGCCTGCTGCTAAGAGGATTTCTGTAATTTGTTTTTGAGTGTGCTAATCGGAAATTAAAGTGTACCGAATTGAACTAATTGTGTAATCTGTACCAAATTGTCGTTTGTCTGGTTTAAATGTAAATTGCGAGAGGTTTGCCATCAGATTCTAGCGCTGATAAATAATTTAATTACCAATTCCTTATGAAGAGTTTACGTTCATAGTAAGCTGTCGTAATTTTTGAACCTAACTAAGCATTTGTTATCTAACAATAGGCGTTGAGAGGTTCACTGAGAAAAACTAGAACCATACACTATACGAAACGTTATGAAGAAAATATTCAAATATGTAGGTACGTAAATTTACAAGATCAACTCTTCATCATATTTACTTATTCATAGACTCTTTCTTTCGTAAGTAGATACATCAAATGAAGCCGTAGCAATAGCATTTATCAACAGATGATTGCATCTTATGTCTTTATTAGGCAACGGAGCAAAAAATTAAATCCTAATAAGATTTTTTATACTCTAAAACTATAATGACCGCCATCGACACGAGCAAATCGATCAATCGATATCGATATGTTTAAAAATAAAACATCGATAAAAACAATTGCATCGGAAGCTTGCTCTGAATTGCTTACTCATTGTACATTTACCGTTATAATCAGTTCTTTAAGTAATAATCAACTTTTAATGAGCATCTTTTAAAGTTTATTAAGCCACAGTTTTAAAAGTGCTATGTAAGAGTTTCAAATCGTTAACTTATAAACTTCTTTTTAAAGTTTGTAAAAATGTAATTAATTTACAGAGAAGCTGGGTTTAAGCTACCTTTTAAGTAGACTAGACCTTCAATAGTTTCTAATAAAATTAAGAACAAAATAAATTCAGAGGCCATTACATGATTAGCTTTTGCAAAATAGAAACATATCGGAACCAGAGCCTCACAACATGATGTGTGGTCCTGTTTGTTATAAACTTGACATAAGTAATTTTCTATTTTATTATCCGATTGTTCCACTTGTTAGTGTTGAACATTGCTATTACGAGTAAAGGCTATCGTATCGCTCCGGCATACAAATTTTGTTTTCTATGTTTTATTATGCCGTTAATTTTTGTAACCGTAGGTTTTCATTATCGAATCATTTGTACAAAAATATATTGTTATTTCAGATTATTCAGGGAGATGGAAAGAGAAGAATAATGTTTTGGAAATACAGTTAATACCTATATTAGTGCGATTGGTTCGCATAAGCCATACGGTTCAAGATAAGAAACGTTGAAGGTTAAGAACTTAGGAAAACAAAACACGATCAGCGTTAATTTTACGTTTGTTGTTAAGAAATATTATATATTAGCTTTATTTGATTTTTTTACGGATTAATAAATATTAATGTCGTTAAAATTATGTTGTATCCAACCAAAATAATAGTAACTTTGTGATTTTGTCAATTTCATAATTACTTCCAAGAGAGACTGGACAATGACGTCATGAGAGTCGACATAGTTAAAGAAACGAAATTAAGCTGATGATAACTTATGGCTGTCTCAAATATTGTCCTTGTTGAAATTAGATTTTATTGTAATTGATTATTTTAAAGTTTTATAATCCTCGTGAATCATTCTTTGTTAAGGCTTACTTTGACAATACTGGTTTAAAAATATAATGAAAGTAATGAGAATTTTTTAATATAATACGTTTTATATATTTTATACAACTGTAGTTTTTCAAACATTCCATTTATATTTATTTTAAGAAATATGTAAATATATTTTCGTCATCAAAAGACGTATTTGACTTCCATTATGTGCGGCGTTATGTTGGTACAAAAATGGTGGTGCTTTATTACCCACTCGCAATATTGGATGCACCCCAAGGTTGGATGAGATCATTCCGCAAAACTGTCTCGTGAAAGTATGGTATACTACAATTCATAAGTTACGAGCGGAAAAGCAAACCAAAAAGCGAAATTCCAAAACTTTAATAGTTGGCGAGAGCGTACCAAAAGTCTAATAGAAAGTGATACAGAATAACACTGAAAAACTATACTATATCGATTCTCTTTTAACTTGTACCAAGCCCTAATTGTGGTCGGAATAATGTCACAGGCTAGATTTACGATGGCACAGGCCCTGTGCTCATTTCATGGGGCGACGTTTACAAAGCAATCGGCCCAACGGTTTGTTCTGAGTACACGGTGAGTGTGTCTGTGTGTACGTGCGCGGACGTGTTTAATTGCTCTTGGCGGATCAACTGGCGACTGATGACGTCATTGTCGAAAATTGAAATGCGATGACGTGATGCTTTATTTCGTTTTCTTTACACATGCCACTTGTGTATTACCCAATTTTTCGTGAAGAGACATTGTATAAAGTCTGAGTAGGCTTCGACTTCAAATGGCTTGTAATATTGCTGCTATTACACTTACTAATGTTTTATTGCAGGTAAAATCACATAAACTCTTTCACCGACACACCGAAACTTCGTTTTTTGCCCCACTGATAAGGGGGTAATGTTTTGCGCGAGTATGTAAGTTTTTTTTACGTTTGTGGGTGTGTATATAAATTCCTTTGACGGTCTAGAGCCTAAACGATTGAACTTAATTTGACCGAGTTAGTTTTACATTTAAAATTCAAAATCCTTGTTTTAAATATAGCCAAAAGATGGCGCATTTTCTTTCATAAGATCCTTAGTCAGTTGGGGTTTTTAAATGAAGGCTACGTTGTTAAATAGTAGACACAGTTTCACAGTAATGGACTAAAACAGTTCTCGTATGTGAAGAGTACTACCGATTTCGACATGAAATTCCGAATTGTGAACGCTACAGACAAGAAAGTACGCACTGAATATTCAAAAGTATCCATTGTGCCGGCGCAAGTTGCAACGAAACATTTTTATTCAGCCAACAAAAGAGCATCTGTGTCAACACTGCGCCGCGCCGCGTCGCTCCCTGGATGAGACATGTAGACGTGACGATAGTTTACCAACCGTTCATTCGTTATTTGCAGATATACGAGTTAAGCACAGTAAAATAATGCATGTCTTCCGTCGGTATATGGCACTTACTACGATACTCACCAATATGTAGTTAACTAAAACGTTAACTGCTCTCCTTTAGTAGAGTTTGGTACGTGAAATCTACACTTAAAGACTTTTAGGTAATCATTGAAAGACTATGAGGGCGAAGCCAGTTTTATTTATTTTAATACACGTCTCTACAATAATCTGCCAATTTGCCAAACTTGTAACGTCTATCAGAATTATATTCATGTGAACAATTTGTTATATCACTATTGTCTTAAGCCTACGTAACCGACGCCCACGCGAGATCCTAAAAGGCTTCTCCTGTATCATAGTAATTATTCAAATATTTTTACAACTATCAAGGAGGCATTCGCATGAACTGCTGGCACCGAGGCCATCGTTATAAACAATACACGCAATTTTATACTTTAAAATCATAGAATTAAGTTAAAATCGCGTTAAAGTCATTGTTTCTGTGGCGATTAGTAATTATCTGTCATTTTGACACGTGTCTGCGATTATGTCAAATCGATTAGTCAAATGTCAGTTCCGGTTAATTAGTTATGGTCCTACCATGTTCAAAATATTACGAATGAATTTTCAAAAAAAGAACTTGAAACAATGTCGCTATACAGGCTGATATAGGCACAAAAGTTGACACACATAAAAACCCGCATACATTAAGAATATAATATTATTGTAGGCGTGATGCTAATTTTACACATCTTTTAACACTTTGATGTAGATGGTAACTTAGTAAAAACGATAGCAATAAAAGATAATTAAGAGTGAAAGCTAAATGGACGTCATCGAGTTCAGATCACAGCGTGACGCTTTTTAGTGTCTTTGAAAGATATAGGGTTGTCACTTGGCGTTTTATGACTTTATTACGTTCCTAATTAACGAGTCGCTTGAGTGGTCCGTTATGTTACGACAAGTAGCTAATCGCAGTCGATATCCCTAGGGTCGTATTTTTATGTCAAATCTTTATGTTAGATTAAGTTTATGTACATTTCGTTACATGAGAGAGACGCAAGATACTGACATAGCAGAGAGGGAAAGAGAGAAAAATTATGCATATGCTCGATACTAATAAGATCTCAACATATTTCTGTCAAATGTGCTTTGAACGTAATCTATTTTTTTTTCTTTTTTAACTACGGCACTGATGCTCCTTCGCTTTCTTTTAACTCGTTCTCCTTCTCTCTTACCAAAAAGAAGAACAAATGACATACGAAAATGCAGCATAGGCAGTTGGAACAAACTAAAGCTGCATTTACCTAGTGCAATTAAGATTATGTGACGATAGTTATTTGTTAAGTTTTTTCTAATTGCTTTCGGAAACCCATAAGTAACTTAAATATAAGAAAATTTGCATTATTATTGTAACGGAGTTTTAATATTATGTCTTTTTAATGATTTACAATTTACTATAATTGTATGATTACCGGAGGAAATTATTTCAAAGTGTAGATCGTTTTGTACAGTTTCACAGTTTTATATTTCCTTTGAAAACAGGTGAATAGTTACACGCTATATTATTTACGTTGTTATAATTTATTTAATATTTTTATTAATTTGAAAATATTACAACTGAATAAATATTTTTTTAATAGAAAAATCATAACCACTGACGCCTTTAGGTATTCCAAATGTTAGTTTATAGACTAATAACATTTGATATAAATTTCCTAACATACATTTTATATACTACCAATTTACGATACAATTATATTTATACTACTTTCAATATAACCTGTTTTGAATCTATTAAATTTTAAGTGTCCGTAAAATAATATTTTGATACTATTTAAAACACAGATTCATATTATATTTATGTTTAAATGATTATAAATACATAGGTGTGTATTTTTATTATTTTTATATCCTAATTTATTCCGAATATTATAATTTTAATATTAGAAAGCCTCTTTTAGGAACTTTTTCGAGTTTATCATGTTTATTATTTTCGGAACGGAATAGTTACGCTTAATTTTTTTTTATTACCCTATTAAAAATGTTTAAATTAAATTAGCCTTTCCTTTACCTTAAATATTATGAGTTCAAAATAATTAAAAGAGCTTTCTTGAAGTAGAACGTTGAAATATTTACATTAAAAATAACCAGCTGCTCGCTTATAATTAAGAATGATTTATTTTAAATAATTCATAATAAGTACTATATTCGATGTTGACGTTTAGAATTGTGAAAGACACAGAAATAAACTTGTAGTGCGGCCGTGACCTAATACGATGACGTCACTTCAGATTAGACTGACCCATGACGGTACGATCATATGAAATGCTATGGTGTCTATGCTTTTATGTCGAATAATGACTTCAAACTGTACTAACCGTGGGTTTCTAAATTCAAAAACTCCATTTAAAACATATTGTTATCTCTGTGTTGTCAAAGATAATGAAAAAAGATGAGACTCAGAAACCCACGGCAACTGATATTCTTTTTGTTCTAAATACTAATGCAATAACATATCTGCACGTGCATCGGCGTGATTAACAGATTAATATGCGCCAAAGCAATTTCTAAACAGTTTTTGTGTAAAAACCAATCTATTTGTCTTCTCGTTTGTGTGACTTGACTAGACAATACGCTTTTAAGTTGACACGTGCTTGGGAGTGAATGATTTATTTTTATATTTGTACTATTTCCAATAAGATTTGCATTTTAAAATGTAATATTTTGGGAACGTGTCAAAAAATGTACCGCGTAACTTATTTATTCATTTATTTATTGTACTTTGTAAACCTACTATAAAGTGCTTTTTATACCTGGATAGAAGTAAACAATGGTAGTAATAGGTACTAAATTTTCATCTACCACAAAGTATCCACTAGAACTTTCTCTGAACAAGTTGAAATCCAAATCCGGTGTTCAGCTGTGTTCATAATTCGGCGAATCAAAGCTCCAACGTCCCGAGAAATGCTCACGTTCCTCGTCTATAAATAAACGCAAATGTAACTCGTCCATCGATCGCTTTCTAAACTGAAATTATTTGTTTACGTTGCCCGGACCTAACTTAACATACATTGTTTTGTACTTTGAACACAAATTAACTATGTTTACATTATACTAAATATGTTTAATGAAAACAAGGCAAGTAACCAGACTTTTTTAAAAATGCATTTACCTATTATCTTGTAAGATCTTATATTTGCTTTATTCAGAAAGACACCATTCCTAGTCATGTTTTTTTTTAAGGTTAACATAACGCACTAAACAAATGTTTTCCCCTTGAACTTAATTGCTTATTTAGTATAAGTTTTAGTGACTATTTGAACCAAGTCATGTTGGTTACTCACTAATATTCATCGGCTACAATTTTATTGTGTTTGTGTCGCGACTTACTAATAAACTTTATTGTTGCTGACGAATATGTTTAATTTAGAATTAGGTGATCTAAACGATTACGTCACACAAGTCACGTATGCAAGTAACAATAAGTCGGTGATAAATATAGACGTTATGCTATAGATTTTTTATATGCATACGAAATAGATTTTTGTATTGGACCTAAAATACTTAAAAAATATGTTTTGTAATTCATAGATAAAATGAATACAATACAATTAAGAGTTACCTTGTCATTAGGTGGGAGAGGATTTGGTGGAGGAGGGTTGAATAAGAATAGAAATATCTTCCCCTCTGTGCGCCATCAGTCCCTAGACAACGCATCTGCATATGCGGATGTCTATAGGCAGCAATCAATTCGCCATTTAAGCAAAAGGAGACCGCTTGTGCGTTTTCCACCTTATACTGTAAAAAAAATGCTACCAACAAATTACTATGTAGTTTTAAATTAAGACCGATTAGTGTAAAAGTTTATTAAATTATAATTAACTTTCTTCTTAATTAAATCATTGGAAGTTATTTGTATAGCAACAGTATTGATTAGTAATTAAAAGGTTAATAAACTCCAGTCGGTCAGTATTTACGACTACATCGGCTAGGCTTCGCGCCAACGTTCATTAAGCACTTTTAAGAGCTTTTCAATCACTGAAGGAGCACCGTATTACGCGTAAGCCGCAAGTACATGATTCCTTTTTAATTACCAGTATTATATTGAGTGCTATAAATGGTTGTAATATCTCAAACAAAACGTATATGAATTATAAACATCATTTTATGTTTAGTTAATTGATACTTCTCTTAGCTAAGACGATTAGTATTTAGTAACCGTGAAATTTCACTGACCAAATACTTGTTTGAACAAATTTAGTTATTTCTGTTTTATCAAAGATAATGACAAGGATGACAATATATTTTATATGTATCAGTGGAAACGAACCTTTAGTTGTAATTGAAATTATTTTTCACAATTTTTCTTTGGCCGTAAAGAGTTTTGACGGAAAACAATTTACACGAGTTAATGTGAGGTATGTTAAAAGTTCAAAGCTCTAATGCATTACATCATACAAAGCAATAAACCCCGCGGAATGTGGGTCGAATAATTATTTATAAAACACTCCAAATGCGTGTATGATCCACGTAATGTCTTAATAATCTTATATAAGCCATTTGAATCAATATTTACATTGATCGCGTGTCTTGTAACTTGTAACTTACTAAGCGAAACAAGACATTTTCCTAAACTTTTTTTTTTAGGTGATAGACACAATGAGTTATCCATCCATGTTAAATAATCAACTAGTACCAACAAAATAAAAAAAATAAAACTAGAGTTATTATAAATTTGATAAAGATACGTTTCTTTAACTTGTATGCGTTTTAAAAAAAAACTTGTGTATATATGTATGCTTAAATCCATCTCAAATTTCTTCTAATCAATACTAATATCTGTTTCTAAAATTGACCGTGACGCTTAATGCAGTACTGTCGTAATCCTCGTAAAATAATTACGTGATGTGCAAGTCTATTGCACTGAGTCACGCCTAAGAGGAAAAGCTCATGCTGGTTGAGCTCTAATTATAAAAATACCGATTCTTTGAACATCGTGCTTATTTATTTTGTGCATATGCGTATGCGCGAGCGTATTTATTAAAGCTAACACCAAGTAAAGAAAAAACTCGTGATATGCAATTAATGTCAAATAGAATACATAAATCGGCGCAAGAGCACATGTTTGGAATACATTTCTGTAGTTTTTGGTGAAATATCAAGCGTCGACATCAATTGTCATGCACTTTGTGTCTAAATAGTTTTTTTTCCTCTGAATGTCGAATCTAATTTATTATCTTGTCATTTGCGTGTCTAGACTAGATATGCTTTTGAATGTGAAGTTTGACACCTATTTGAATTTTTTTAATTTTATATTTTAAAGTATTTCTTATCACGTTTTATCTTTAAAATATGAAATCAGTATGTAGAGATTTTCGTCCATCAAAATATATTGACTCGGTAGATAAATTTTGCATTTAATACCGGTGTTAAGCCGTGTTTATGATTCAGCGAATTAAAGCTCCAACATCTTGATAAAAGCTCACGTTCTCTGTCTATAACGCGTTTGGATAGATATTGTGTTAATTTGCGCATACCTAAGAATCTTTTAAAGTGCTGCTGTTCTAGAGATGTATCAAATATCCATATATCCATCCATCCATCTAAACATTCGCATTTATAATATTAGTGAGAAAGATTCATTTTATCCATCTTAAACGGCATTTAATATCATTAATCGGTCATCCATCACGTCACTTGCATCTGCCAGGCCCGTCATCGCGAAATGAGCAATGTTTATTCATGAGTTCTACAGAATGGCCGGTGATGATCCCGACGGCGACGATTAGGCTCGTCAGCCATTGTGTCGCCATCTTGCGGACTGTCAAATACAACAACAGATTCTAAATTTAAATATATGAATGCCAGTATTATTCCTTGTAAATAACTTTCGATAGTTGTTCTATAAAGACTCGAATGGGTGTCTTACAAGGCGTAGTTTTAGTACAATTTCGAATTGAATATACGAATGAAATATAGACGCGAGATTACATTATGTGTTGTTGATACAATGATTAAAGAATAAAGCTGTCATAAAACTGTGGGGAACAAATTTGATAAAGTGCAAATAGGAATCACATTTGCAATCAGGAATTGTAAACTAATTATTTAAGATAAAGGCTTGTTGGATTAAATAGTTACGCAAAGTAAAGACGCATAATCAAATTAAATGAAGTTTATTGGCAATATAACTAGCGTTTTAATAATTTAGATGAGGCGATACCATTTGCAGAACTGTGTCATAAGTTGAACTCAACATAACCTGGAGACAGAATATCATCTTTCCGACTACTTTCACATGCTCCGATATTACTAATGCATTCCTTCATTAGCATACTTACGTTCGAATTAGAAATATATTTTGACTTCTTTTATGCTTCTTACAAAACCTGCTCGTCTGCTTCCAATATCTTGATTAAATATAATTTTATTTATCTTCATTTAATTTGTTATTTTTTTACGTTACAAGCGAAAGTTGATTTACACCTTCGCAAATATATTTTTTAAATTAATCAGAGCACCAAAGAGTATTAAATGTTGCGGTTTATTTAAAAAAATTAAGCATAAATCAACTTGAATTTTAAAGTCGATTTAAATCATGACCTTTTCCTTGCCTTTTACTGCACGAATATATTCGTTAATGCAAAACCTTTAGCAGCATTTTATTCGCTAACATGTCTCGAGAATGTGAGACAGAAATGGTATCAAGGATCGCGATCTGATAATTATTAAGGTTACTTTCTCTGTAAAGACGAGGACAGAATAATGAAGGGATATTTACCTATAATTTTTTTTGTTATATGCTTCTTTAAGAGATCAAAAATCTTGTATCCCTTGTTACAGACATTTTACAAATAGGCTGCTATAAAACTAAATAAAGACGAAATACCATGTAATGTACATATGGCAAAAAAATATATAACTATAAAAACATTAAAATACATGTATATGATAAAATTAATCGTTAACTTCATACAATTAAAATATTGTTTTCAATGAAAACCTTAAAGTTTCCGTATTACTAAAGTGAATATCTTATATTGAATCCACCAGTGTATCCCTAGCCTTATAAAGGAGAATGGTGCGGCGTGATTTTTTGATCTCATTAGCGTCACCCGCGCCGTCGCGCCCTTTGTAACGGTACCTCAAGTGAAGTGGGAAATTATTAGTGATTGATAATGTCGCACTTATCTTACGCCTCGTGCCGAAGCTGTTGCACGTCCCGTTGACTGTTATCAGCTAAATCAATCCTACATGCCGGTAAAACTTGTTAGTGTCTACATTATTCAATCGCTTTGTGCTAAGAATTCGTAATACGTAAAAAACTAACAACGATAAATACCAATTTAAATGTGTTTTGTACAATTTTTGTTAAAAACAGCGCACGAAATTTTTTGATATATTGAGTTTTTACAAAGTTATCTGAAATTATATAAGAAAAATACTTAAATGTATTACTTAAAGTTCACTAAGTCTATCACTTTACCTATGAGTGTGGATTATGTTCAAGAATTTACAAATAAAAAAATTCTCCGTCCTACCAAGTTTTCAGCAATTCGTTTAATTATCACGTTCGTTGCATTACGAGATCTATCAGATCTCTTGCAGGACTTTTGTATTGTGCGTTGAATATAATAGTGTTGTTTCACTCCTTGCGGGAGGATCTAACGTGTAAAGTTCTTTAGGTATGAGTAGGACAAATATACATATTTGCTTCCTACTTAAAGATGAATTCAAGGACATTAAAAAAGAAATTAGAGATGGATTAGGTCCCTAACGCACAGTACTGTAATTATTTTCATTCCTTGCGTTAGGAGATATGTCGGTACTCGTGGAATCGTACGCCTCGTAGACGCAAGAGAGGGAAGGTGGGCGGCGCGGGCGCTGCGTGACTCGTTTTAGTGTTGTCCTAGCATCGACGTGGGAGGTCGCGCGCACGTTTGCAAAATAACACTCGCGTATATACCTACGTGTTGATTATTATTTTTGTTATACAATGAGTGCTTTTAAAAGAAAAAAGTGTAAAAAATCTCTTTATTTTGGTGAGATTTCGGTTATTTAAACAAAAACGTTGTTATAGTAAACTTACAAGAGACCTGTGACATCCAACTTTTATTTAATACCTCCGTATATTTTTTTAAAGCCACAACAGCCTAAGAACAAAAATATACATAAGACACTCGAATAACGAAACTAACAAAATTAGATTCCATCGCATTTACTTCACTGACATAGTTGCATGCTGTTTATTTATACAATGCACTTTATTACAGAATTACCTGAAGGAAGATGTACTGATCATGTTTTCCAACGTGGCGACAAAAAAAGACGTTGTGTGGGTTGTTACGAAAAATTACGACGCACATTAAACAGCACTGACGCTTCTAAAAAAACTAAACGAATTGTTACTATTTGCGCGCAATGCAAGCAATCAATGTGCTTACCATGTTTTAATGAAAAACACTTTGCATAATTAATAAAACTTTTTCAATCGATAACTGAGATATTATTTTATTCCCATCACTACTTACTACACATATTGAACTATCTTCCGTTGCGGTACGAGATACAATCGATATAATTTTTTTTTTTGGTTTTTGTAGTTTATTCAAATGTCATAACTGCGTGCGAACCTAGCAAAATATAAAGCAATAGGCTATCTTTCACCCACAAAAACTTCAAAATATATTTGATTGTTTTTTTAGAAGATATAAACTATTTTGAAAACTGTATCTTTAGGAGACCGATTAGGTCTCAAACGCACCAAATGGTAGGTTAGTTTGGAGATCTTTTAGGGCTCCAAAGCACCAGCTGAAAGTTTTTTGAAAGTGATGGCGCAGGGAACGTGTTATATGGGTATACTTATGTGAGATTGTGCCTGCGTTCCATGTTGATTTTGTAATTTTATTCCATTCTAAATTAAAGAGAATACGCGAAAGGGGCGGCCGTAATCGCCGGATTTAGTGATGGGAGTTTTATTTTTGTTTCCCACATATCTCGCAATTTAAATTTCGCTCGTTTACATTTACCGCAGAGGTTAGAATTAACTTTGGGTTTTATTATGTTTCTTACATTCATAGAATTTTTAAATATTTATCTTAATTTAATCAGTATTAAGATAAAATTACACTCAAAGTTAATCTCGTCTGATATAGTAACGAAAGCTTTTACTAACATATTCAAATGTTACTTGTATTTTTTGTTATTTCGCTTTAAAGTATATGTATCCAGTAATTCAATTTTGATGAAAAAAATGTTTCAGAAAAAGCTAACAAGTAAAAGCTTTTGTATAAAAAAAAAACTTTTTCCTCTAAAATGTACGGGCACATCCCTACACATTCATACTCATATAAGTTAACAGCAATGCAAATTAAACAAGCCCAAGGATTAATGCGTAAACATGGTTAATATGGGACATGAGCATTAATTGGACCCTCGTCTGGATAGTGTACGTCCGTGGATACGTGCCCGGCTGCATTGTGTGTCAATGGAAACAGCTTTTACAACTGACATTTATTATGTCGCTTACCTATTATGTTTAAATTTAATTAACGTGCGAATTTATAAAATAAGTTAAAAATATTTTTATTCATGATTTATGTAAACTTAAATTGTTGAATAAAAAATTTCAGGATGACGCAAAACTGTAAGTTTTACTTTGATAAAATAGTTAAAGCTTGGGGTATTTTGTTAAAATTTGAACACATTCATCATCATCATCAGCTCCCCCACCATCAGTCCTCACCGAGGGACTCGGAGCCTACCCGAAGTTAGGGGTGACTAGGCCATAGTAAACCACGCCTCGCCGCGCCACGTCCGCTGAACACATTACCGATTAATTATATGGGCTTTTATGTTTTATAGGCTTATTGGAGTCATTGCATAAATAGTAGACTCACGTATTATGTGCAACTTAATTTTTATCTCCTGATTTCTAAGCTTCTTTAATTAGTCAGCAGATACTTGTTAAGTTTGAAAATTCATTGGTCACAGTGCGAGTTGTGTCTAGACAGGTAAATTCTGTCGGTTACGGTTTATTTATTCATAAGCTTGGGAACCTGACACATCTAGAAGGTCATGGCCATGTAACCTGTATTTTGTGGAACAGAGACTATTAACCTTGTTCATAAATGGTATTCAGTTGCAGATAACATGTAGCTACTATGATTACGATTAAGATGGTTAAATTTCAATAAAGAAAATCTGCATCAAAACATTACAACAAATGATTAAATAATTATATTGTCTCATACACTTTGTTTTCCTTCTTCTATGATACTTTATTACTTCGTGTTTTCATTTATTATCCTTCTTACAAAAACGTGCTGAAATTTTAACACATTTTTACAAAGTAAATGTATACCGCAATTCTGTAACAAAATACCAAACAAAAACTTTCACTTGTATCTCAAGAGTTCAATTAATGAAGGAAGCAAACAAGGAAAGCAAATACGCATATGCGTAAATAACTGCAGTGAACGTGTAGTGCCAATTAGCACCAGCGGGTCGGAGCACCTCGCGATATATCACCCACCAAGCGCATTGTTAACTGCATATCAGTGAATCACTATATCCCTGAGACAATACGGCAATGGTACAGCAAAAAGCCTAGATGCAAACTTCTTCTTCGTCGTCGCTGCACTCTTTTCAGACTAGTCGCGGTCATCAGGTATTAGTGACCTTCACGAGGCGCTGCCACTCCTCCCTAGTCGCTAACTTAGTACATTGATATAGGGGGGCATCTACAGCCGCTCTGATTTGGTAAGTCCATCTACTGGGACTAGATGCAACCTACACATATATTTATAAAGAAATTTAAACATGCGTGTAAAGTCAACTAAGTAACTTAAACCTCATCCCTAAATGAAAATAGGGTTGAGCCTCTTTGAGCTGACAGATATAAGCTGACGAAAGCCTAGAAATAATATTACGTTCTTATAGAGGACGTATGGTTGCACTATGGTCGATAGCATAGTTAAAAGAACTTGCCTCTCATATTATAAAAGAAAATGGTAATATATTCCGTGAAGAGTTATCTCTATTAGCTAGTTACTCATTTATTGTTGATTGGTTTCGTTCTTATAGATTGAGCCAAACAAGGAACATTTCACACGCGAATGCGTTCGCGTGACCACATCAATATAAGCATGTGGGATGCATTATCTAACGCCTAAGTTGATCGAACGAGACTTACATGTTCTAGCACGCATTTGCTATATTATAATTGTTTAATTAACCTTTTCAATAAGGGTCAATTATAAAATTACATAGAAATTAAATAATTCATGTAGACAAAGGAATTTTGTTGAACAAGGGACTAATTGTAACTTGTCACTTCAGTTTAAAATATCATGGTTTTTTTTTAAATTTTCTCTTTTCAGATAAACCTATGACGGTACAAGATCAGTGGTAGTTTGGCGACATTAGCTAGTATATTTTCGTAGGTAACTATAAATTACCGTGAATAAACTTGCGAATGAAGATATAATGTTAGAATTGAACAAACTGCTAAATTAATCGTAATATTAACATTATAAAACGACCTTTAAAATATTTATAATTTTTTCAGTTTTGTGCCAAAATTATCCTAAATCATATAAAAGTAACTCCGGAAGTTGTGTGAAATTACAATACAGTAAAATATGTTTGGATTTTTAAAACTACTACATAAATCATCAATCATTTCATCGCTCTGTTAAACACATTATAAATATTATGAAACTTTTGTTGTTCAATTTGAATATATATATATATATATATACCTTCTGTGCTTGTGTATGTCACTGAACTTCTCTCAAACGACTGGACCAATTTTGATGAAATTTTTTGTGTGTGTTCAAGGGGATCTGGGAATGGTTTAGATTCACAATTTTGTCCGCTGGACAATGTTTTTTTAATTAATTTTTAATTTATTAGTAGTTGTTGATTTTGGAATGTTTTACATTGGATCCGACAGACGGCGCTACCATCGCAGTGTCAAATTTTAAATAATATTCGAATTAAAGACGTGTAGACAGGATAACGTCTGTCGGGTCCGCTAGTCTATAATATAAAAAAAATCGCAAAATGTGCTGGTAAGCGCATAACTCAACAACGCCTGGACCGATTTGGCCAATTCTTTGTTTTAAATGTACGTTGAAGTTTAAAGATGGTTTTTACCGCGAGAAAAATTCGAATAATTGCTGGGAACTATTTTTTTTTCATTTCACGCGGACGAAGTCGCGGGCGACAGCTAGTTAATTATATAAATGGACTCATAACCTTGAGGCCCTAAAACATCTATCATTGCGCTCGCTCAAGGTCAATGCATTTTGCTAAATAATCCAACTGTATTATACATGAACATTTAGTGGTTGTAAATTCCAGTGGCGTTGTGCTTCGGTGCCTTTTTCTCTATAGGATTACAGATAAAAAGGGGATCGTTGACCAAAGTTACAGGTGCTATTTATGTCCAGACAAGGCACGTGTGTTCTATATACGCATCATTGATGCAAGTGGGTCAATAAGACCTCGGACAGTCACGACTTCGCACGCCTCCGTACGTACTAGCGGACTTATTATCCTAACACTTTGACGCTGCTCCGTCCCTATTATAATTAAGGTGTTAAAAGACACCTAACAGGCGAGAGTCGCTTTAAACATCTTTGTTAAGAAAATTCTAATACTTAATTGGTAGTCAGTAACTTACAGACTTTAGTATCTTTTAAGTTTGTCGTTACTTCGTTTGTTTTAAAACTTTGTCATATTCAGTTTTATTTAAATCTAATACTACTTCGCTATCTAAAAATGTTATTCTTATGATAGCACATGTCATATTAGATATTTATCTTAAAGATATAAATAATTGATCTTTTTATTAGTTTTTATTTTTACTTCGAAACAAAAAATCTACAAATTTTAAATAAGCTGATACAAATATTCTCACAATGGACTTAATCGATAAGTGACGTGGGATAAAATCCCCTGAGAAAGATCTGTATAATCTCATGACCTCCTATAGATTCACACTTGCTAATTGTTAGATTAAACCGGCAAAGATTTTAAGATGTAGGGTGCGAAATCCCGAAGTTTCATGACTGTAGCACGTAAACATATCCACTATGATTACATGCGTTTTGAGATGTATGGATGTCGTTAGTTAAGGTCTTATTTTGTAAGTTAAACATAAAAAATTTACTATAATTTCAGAGTGTCAAAACGACGTGTCGATCGACGTCCGATCCTTAAAATAGGACGTTTTCTTAACCCTTATGTACATTTTGTATAGTATACAACACATACAATTTTATAAAAATATACGATCGTTTTTTGCTTTTCTTCAAAAAAGAAATCTTGCCATAATAAGGGTTAATAAGAAACAATTTTGTTCAAAATGGTAACTCAGTACCAGGTCACCTGCTACACGATTACCCCATTATCCTATATCGTACTCATATGTCTATTATCATAAACAAATATTTTGATGTTATCAATTTTTTTATCAAAATTGCTACTCACAAGTATTTGGCTCACTATTCCTTGCGGCGGCACTTTTCATCTCTATTTGTTTTTCTTATCATTTGGCATTTCGTGCCAGTCGTATTATTGTAATCGACTGCTTTGATATCTTTTATCAAGACATTTTGGATCGAGGCTTTCTTACGTCAGCGCAGAGTCGAAAATCGCAAGAAAATTGATGCTTGGAACGCGGAAATGGAAAACTAGCGCCACTCGTTACTCTTCCACGAACAGATACATCAAGTTAAATTTAATGAAGATTCGATTTATTTGTTCTAATACACATACCAATGAATCTATTCATCACTAATGTCGTTGATATTCAATACTGACAAATGTGACAATTAAATGTCAAGATGTTTTCACGTTTAATAAAATTATATTTAATTTCTATTACTAATAATATGAATAAGCATTTTATGCAACATTCCAATGTGGTAATGAAGGAAAGTTTAAGGTTATCTTTACCCGATTTATAATTTCAACTCTTATCCAAGTCAATCAAAGAATACACTTTACGAGAAATCGATAAAATTGTCATAATTAAGTTTCTACTCTGAATTTTATCTCAAAACTTCGATATCATCGTACTTACAGAAACACCGAAATACTTGAGCTCAATCCACTGATAGCTGATAATGACGTCACATTTACAACCAAAATTACCAAAGTTACGTAAATTCTAATAAAGCCGTTATGTTAACGGAGACATATTATTATAACGATATAGATTCCAAATTTAAGATGCCTACTTTTAAGCCCTTTTATCCGTCTCACCCTTTTCTTATATGGAAGGATGAAAAAGGGAGGTGGATTTGGCAGAGGAAGGGATACAAGGAAAGAGAGAATTATCATCTATCCGTGCGTCCCCTGGGAGGGCATATGCAAATGTAGATATCTATAGGCAACGGTCACTTCGCTATTTACCTGTGCTAGTAGTCGTTACCTGAATTTTTCAGTCGTAGCAAGAAAATAGTTCGTAGTGCTTTACATAATCACCTTTACACTAACTTTAACACTGTAACGTCTTGACATCGCATATTAAAATTTATTTTTATAGAATGAAAGAAATATGAGTCATAATAGTTTTCCTTGTCTTTGATTACGTAACTAAATTTCGTCTAATTAGAAACCCAACTTTCTTCCGTAGCAGTATCCTTAACGGTAAGACGATAGTAACACAGCTGACTCACTATCGGCGCGTTTATTGCCATCATCTAGATTCAAACCACGTACCAATGGGTTACCCATACTATGACACGAGTCTACAAGTCCGGGTTCAATTCTTAATTAAGTCATCTATTGTTTAGGTTTATCCTTTATGACGTGTACGACACCAAAAAAGGTAGTTTTCAATAATTAGTCTCATTTTACTATCTTACTTCTTACTAATATTATAAATGCGAATGTTTAGATGGATGGATGCAAGGTTATTTGTTTGAATGTATCTCCAGAACGAACAGATGCATTTTTTCAAAGATATGTGTGAAGTCGTCAACCAACCCGCACTTGGCCAGCGTGGTTGACTATGGCCTAATCACGTTTAACTTAGGGTAGGCTGCGAGCTCCTCGGTGGGGACGTATAGTGAGTTGATGATGATGATGCATTTCTAAAAATACATTACTTCTTGCAGCGTAGCATCTGCGCGTACGCATAATGTTTTAACTAGTAATGCACGACTTGTATTTCGGAAACAGCGTATTGTTTTGCCCTCATTATGCAATGAGACACGGAGTTTGACCCACAAACTCTACCCACCTACATTGTTTCACTTCCTTATCAGTATCTAAGAGGAGCTGATAACGTTTTCAGCGATAACGGGCACCTCCGAGCATGGTGTTATGGCGAATAAGCTACGCTAATTAGATATTGTTAAATTATTTTCCATATTCCTGTAATAAAGGTTAAAATAAGAAAATCCGTTTTAAGATGACAGCTTGTCTACAGCTAAGATCTAAGATCAAACAGCAGTCAGCAAAATGTTTTAAAATTGAAATGGTCGTAACTCCATAATATGTAATTGTTTCATAAAAGCTTAACTTCGTTACAAAACATTGTTTATATTATAAAATTTATTGTCATTGTGTATTTATTGCGTTGACTTAAATTTACAAATTAATTAATGTCGATTAAATTGACAATGTCTGCATGAAACTGTATGTTATGTCATTACTCAACAATTTAAGTGTGTAAAAGTGAACAGGACCGAAATTAAAAGTGAGATTTTAAATGTAAAGCAAAATTTATTTGTAGTATTATGGCGAACCAATATATCGGTCAAGGGAAGTCACATATTTCTACAAGATACTACAATATTTAAATATAATTGATGAAAACAATTATCCGAATTTGATATTTAAACAAACATAATAAAAGCGAAAATCGAATGTCGAATTTCTGACCTTGCATAACCAGTGGGTGTATATATCAACCTTATAGATGTCTCTTGACTTATCATTCGTGACATCACAGTTTAAACTAGATTTCGTCAAATGTCGTGATACTGCTTCTATGAACCCTTTATCACCGTGATAAAGTTCTAAATATAAAACTGACGTAACTTGTAAAACTACGAACGTTTTCACGATAAACCAATAGGATTCCTGATTGGAATATAAAGCACCTCATTATACCAGCAAAGGATCTAAAAGACATAAAAGAACAAACTACAATAAACGTCCGAGAGTCTAGTTAAATCTCTAGTCATATATTACACGGGCTGTCGTTAGCATACCTAGACTTACGTCTCGATCAAATATCAAATACAAATTTACTTACTAATTTGTTCTGACAATACGGAGATGTAAAATATATATCTTATCTCTTACTAGTATTATAAATGTGAATGTTCAGATCGTTGGATGGATGTTTTTTTGAAGGTATCTCCAAAACGGCTACATGGAACACGCTTTAATTTGGCATAGATGTAGAACATATTCCAAAAGAACACATACTACTAATTATTTTTAATTTTTAATTCCGTGCGGAAGGAGTTGCAGGGGACAGCTAGTAAAGTTATAAATAACATATACTACAAAACTACTAACAATTCAACCTATGATAAATTATTTTTGCTACTACGTATACATAAAAAAATATGTTCATACAGATGTGTTTACTATCATTATATCTACATATACACAAGTATTCAAACTCTTTTCTATTCGAAATGCTCGCAATATGGCCTCATACCACTATAAATAAACTTAAGCACATCGATCAAGTGTACAAAATACATATTTATAGACACGAAACCAACAAAGTCAAACACTCTCAGGGTAAGAACCTTTTGACTAGTAAACTAACGGAAAGCAAATAAAATAGTCACGTACATAGGACGAATAACAAATATATTTGAGAATTTTTAAACAATAAAGTACCGCAACATAGAGATTCCGGATCGAATCCTGGTGTGCATACACTCCGAATGGTGGATATAATTTGTTTTGTTTGTAAGAATTAAGAAATATGCTTGCTATTGAAATCTTTTATGTTTATTAAATTATAAATTATTTTAGAAATGATAGAAATAATTGTTGTTACATTTTTCATGTAAAAGCTATTTGTGATATATATTACGAATCTTAATTGTATATTTTTTTGAGTATGAGCGATTGCTTAACACCATTATCTTTTAAGGCTAAACGTTAAAGTTAAACTTAGCATAGACAAACGATATTTTGACTCGTTTATTGTCATCCACTTCATATATACCTAACAAGGTAAAAGGATACCAACAAACTCATAATCACTTTGTTTTAGATATTAAAAGATATATTTAAATTATTTGCAGCATTAAACCTTGAAATTTCCAGATAAGTTCAACATATAAAAGTAACGTCATCACTATTTTTAGTTAATTTTTAAATTCATTATAAATTTAAACAGTCATAAAAATTGTATTTTATTATGAAGTTTGTGAATAAGTTATTTTAATTTAAAAAAATATTAAATATTCGTTGGAATGATTATATCTAAATTTAGTATTAATCTTACGAAGCAACTTATAAAAAACAGGCAAAAGACTCTAAATTCATCGGTTTCTAGACATTTAATTTACTATTTGACTTTGCCAACAAATATAAAATTTACCAGTATCAAGTATTTAATATATCAATCAGTTAAAAAAGCAACGAAACGCTCAAAGAAAGAGTTATTCTAAACTTAAATCGATTCATATAAAGAGTCTATATGTTAGTTGGCATTGATACATCGGCACTTAGAGGCTCAGGAACAGACGTCCGTTGTACTAAGCCTACGCCATCTCTGGACCTTTCACCGAGTACTGCACGAGAACAACGAGTCCAATGATTTAAATGAGGCACGTGCCTCGCGAAATTATATCATACATTCCACGACCTTAACGGTAAACTTCAAGCTTCGATAAACATATAGGTCAGCGTTAAAAGTAAAATCTGATCTTTATACCTACTTACAATAAATAATAATTAATTGAAATAATTTTAATATTACGATGACGAATAAAACAAATGACGTCAACTATGTCAAAATTAGTGATATATTTGGAGCACTTTACGGTCAATAGGGGGTTCTGTACAAACGCATCTGCGGTTCCTCTGGTATTGCTGATGTCCATGGGCGTCGTTGAACACCTCGGTGTTCCCGCTGCTCGTTTGACCCCTTCTGTTATAAAAAAAATTGTCGATGACGATACAATAGCGATTGTCAAATATTCGTGCTACGTCCACAGACATACGTTACATAGCCTTCTCTTCTTCCCTAAGCCGTAAAAAAATACTAAAGTATAAATAACTATAAAATTACACAACTAAGTAATAACAATTATTATATAGCTGCAGTATTGTTAGGTCATATTTAAGTCTCTTGTTCAACTATAGTATTATTTGATCGTTCAATCCAGCCAAACGCCGTTTATTGGACATACAATGTGCTGCCAGTCTCTATCGTAGTCATGTTAAATTATATACCGCTGATTGTGTAAGTTACGAAGCTTACTCAACTCTTGTAATGTCTTTGTAAAGCTTCGATTCAACGTCTATTGAACCTAAAATAATAAGGTATTGAAATCAGCTACATAATTGTTACGTGATTTCTTGAAGTAAAATTACAGATATATGCATATTTTGTTATTTTCATTATTTAAATAGTGTTTGAATAATAAACATTGCTCTACAAATATTTTTTCCGTACCTCGTATAATTTCTGTGATAAAAAGTTAACAAACATATTGCATAACGTCTAAGAAAAAAGCAGATCATTTTAAATTTAAATCAATCGAAGCAGGCTTTACGTAATATGTTTTTATACAGACCTTCATAGTTTTTCTACTGTCTTTTTGTCGTTTCAAGAACACCAACAAAGTTGCGTTCCGTTTTATGAATGAAGCTCGAAATTACAAAGGTACTCACATAATAATCGGTTGCAGATCGCGTATTCATTTTTTTGAAAGTCGACTTACAGGTTTTTTCTTGAAGCAAAACGATTTTTTTCAATTATTAATGAGTAACTGTTCTTTTATGAAAATATCGGTTTTTGATTATTTTGTGCGACAAAAGACAATATGAGATAATTGTAGTAATAAAGGCATGCGATTTGTAAAAATTATTCTGCTCAAAAATAGTTTGCCGTCTCAATAAATCAACTTTTAGCAAACACGAACAGTAATATACATATTTGGACGTGAAATTTAATGTTTTTTAATTCAAACATCTACTAACTTATACATGCCGGTTAATGGCTGGCACTTTGATTACATAAGTAAGGGAAAAAGCATCATTTGTTTTTCCTGCAACTGTGGAAACATACGTTTGCATCAATTTTCATAGCCGGACTAATTTAGACTTTATTTCCGGACAATAAAGTTAATTTTCATTAAATTAGTGTTAAAAGATCTGTTACCAAAGCCTGTCGTGTAGGTGTACCGGTCTGTGGGTCAGCGTGGTGTGCAGTAGGTTATGTTTGCACATAAATAACACGCCCCATAACAAATAAATTTAGTTTGGCTTGTTATTAGGAAAGCTATTGATTTCAAAAGAAACCGACAAACCACGCCTACGGAACTGGAACTAAAAATATTTAAGAAACATTAAACTGATTTTATAATAAACTTTAACAGATTACAGATTTCAACTGCAAATGTTTATGATTTCTGAGAAATAAGATATAGATAAGATATATATTTACATTGATATATTTCGCAATAAGAAATATCAGCTAGTTCTTGCTAAACCAAAGCTAAACGTTTGGCCTATAAATACATTAAGAAGACATTTGAAATTTATAGATCAATTCCAATAAAACAATCAAAATTATTGCTTCCTTATTGGCGTGGAAAGATATATTAAAATAGAACTAAACGTTTTATAAGACTAACCTTAATAAAATATCGATTATTTGGATCATTTATTTTAAATTGATTTGACGTGAATTTCAAAACTAAATTAATTTAGAATCTTTTTTACACCGTTGTGAATTCAAATAATAGTAATAAAACTAACCTATAAACACTTATCAGACACCGCTTTTAAACAAATGAAGATTTAGACCAGTTTTATACTTAATTGGTCATAATTCTTATTCAATTAAGCTACAAGTTTTTTTTGTTAATATTAATAAAAGCAGTGTTTTAATATTTATGGTATTATCTTTTAATAACTAACATACACTAAAAAAGTAAGTTGGTTTACATAGACTTTAGATAAATTACCATATTATCACCAAAATAAAACTTAATAAGACTTCATCAACATCATCATCAGCTCACTATACGTCTCCACCGAGGGGCTCGGAGCCTACCGTAAGTTAAGGGTGATTAGGCCATAGTCAACCACGCTGGCCAAGAGACTTGCTATGATATTTTCTTTTACCTTAAATTTCATAGTACCTTAAATAACTTAGTTATAGCAGATGATAAGAAAAAGTAGATTCTTTTTATAATGAGGTCACTTCAGTCCAATTCTTCAGACGTAAAAAAGTTCCTCGTTTACGACGTTACTATGTCGACGGCCACGAACCGTCAAATTAACTCATCGACGGCGCTCCGTTCCACAAAAACTTCCAAATTAAGCTTCGGTTAAATGATGTCAGATATTTTTAGTACGAAAGTATGAATTACGTACGATAAAAACTTAATTCATACATTTTCTGTGCCAATAAAACTCTTGAACTTAATCTATGTTACTGTTTATTGCGACTTTTATCATTATTCTCAAAACTTCATTTAAATATTCATGGCGTGTTTCCACTACGGAAACACATTTATAAAACATATTATTATATGATGATAAAATGCATTATTACATGTGTTTACACAGTGAAAACATCTTTGTTTAACTACATAAGCAGGAGTAAATTATCTTGTGTGGTCTCCCTTAACAATGACTTTACGCTATTAAAGTAAACATCAAAACGTTCATCAGAGCAGGCTTAAGTTAATTAAGAAATTCCTGTGAACCTCACGGTCATTAAAATCAAATATAGTTAAAGGCGTCGTTAATATCGCTACAAAAGAAGCATAATACTGTCACAAATGATAAACGGTAGCGATTTTATAATATAGTAAAGATCTTAAACAATATTTTAAATAAAACATTCTTTTTTTTCTGTCTACCGAAACGAAGATGTATTTTTTAATTTGAATTTCAATTAAATTGGACAAGTTTATATGTATTCAGATTTTATGTTTTTGCCATTATGGCGTATCCCTCTTCCGAGTCATAAGTTCCATACAAGCGGTTACAGATTGCTATCTGTGCTTTATTAAAGCCAAGAAATCTTCCCGTTAACGATGTCGATGACCGCTGACCGTCAAATTAACTTCCCAGCCGTTCCCTGATCGTTAAAAACTTTTCAATGAAGTGTTGAATGGTAGATGTTTCAAAGGCTATAAAATACTATTGTATTTGTAAATTAATTTTCTAAGCGAATACATTCTTTACTTCTTCTTATATTTTTGATAAATTTAGGAATTTTATTTATGTGTGTAAAATTATATCGTGTGAAAGCGTTACAAACGGAAGGTCAATGTAAAATCACATTGTGTCAGACATTTCCAACGCGATTTGCGTTGCAGGCCTCTTCTGTTGTTTGACTTCCCAAATCTTTGATATTGAATTGCTATGTACATATCAATGATCAATATTATAAGTTAAACAAAGAATAAAACAAGTCCAAAAGACCTTTCGGAAACCCGAACTTAGCTTACAGTTATTTGGGTCGCCTATGTATACATAGGACGTAATCCAAGACGATGAAGAAACGGGATTTAGTGGATGAAATAACGCCTAACTTAATTTGGCCATGACACAGGCAAAATTACTTTTTCTTATATTCTTTACTTATATATTACTCGTACCTAGAAACATAATAAAAGTAATTTACGACCACCACTTGTTGTCAGAATAACTCAACAGAAGTTCATAAAACACATTTTATTGTTCTCTATCAAAATCAAGGATAAAATTCAATTAAGAACAGACACTTTGATATTTAATTATTTTAGTATAAGATGCCAAGTTCATTTTAAATATGTGGTAACATCGTAAAACGAACATAACGTTTGACAAGCAGGAATAAAAAACCACGATTGCTCATTGACTGAGCGTCGGATTTACGATTCAAAATAAACGAATAACTATCAATATGGCTAAAGATTTAGCAACAAAAAAATCAACGTAACAAAGCTTCTTTACCTAATAACGGTGACGAGGGCAAATGTTAATTGCATTGTAATTATTTATTTAAAGAACACGGAACTGTACTTAAATATTTCCTTTTATTAAAGATAAGAAAGATGGAGGAAATATTTGACCTTTAAATATCACAACATCCAATTATATTTTTAACAAATTAAATAACGTAGAAGCCAAAACAATTAACAAAACCTTTTGTGTATAACATTGCTAAACGTATTTTAAATTTATTTTCATCCTTTAACGATTATTTTTGTAACATCCGCTTTGCCTAATTTCTTCGTATCCCTAGTACAATCAAATATACCTACCATAATAACACAATAATTAAAAAAAATCTCAAAATTAAATTTAATTGCTTCTTCAAGGTCCTTATGTAAATTCATCAAAAAGAATCACAAATAGTTGCGGTCATTGACGTGCGAGCGTGCATAATAAAATTTACGATTCACATTACATTCGTATTCAAAAATTCAGACAAAACGCCCACGGATTTTATTTTGTGTTTTCGCGATGTTGCTATCAGAATGTGCGAATTCCAATGTTAATGGGCTACGTAATGGATTGGCAAAATCATTAATATTTAAAAGAATACCAAGTAGGATCTCAAGACAGTATTGATTGCTTCCTGAAAAAAAAAAACACTTATGTAGAATTATTATTTTCTTCGAGACTCGATGTACAAAAATGCCGTTTTTAGTTTAGATATTTTTCTATGACATTCCTAAACCACAGGTGATAATTTATTCCACAAGGACATCTGCTATATGCTACTATATAAAGACCTTTAAAGGATTAACTTCCTGCCTCGCACAGCAGCGTTGTGGAATGGTCTGTCCTCAGCGGTATTTCCAAACCGCTACGACTTAGGGTCCTTCAAGAAGCGAGCTTATCCCTATCTCAAAGGCCGGCAACGCTTCTGCGGTTCCTCTGGTTGGTCTGGTCGTTGAACACCTCGGTGTTACCGCTGCTCGTTTGCCCCATTCTGTTATAAAAAAAATAAAATTTTAAAATGCTACAAAGTTTCCTCTTAAATCTTCATATGAAGGGGAGATGTACTCGTATGCTTTGGTAGTAGAATTTCTTCTGTTCATGACCTTTCAAATTACAAAGTTGAAAAACCGGTGCAAAATTGTTTGTGACATATAATGTGTAAATATAATTTGTTACAAGCTGAGTCCCACTTACACAACATACACCGTAAATGTTCCACTTATAGCTGATAACGACCAAGTTCACCAACTTTAGACTTTTACAAATGTACGTTTTGATAAGCTTTGATATATGTTGTGCCATTCTATGTTAACGCAATAGTTCAGAGCCGGATTAGAATTATTAATTAACATCATTGTCTTATTGCAACAATTTATTATAACACAGTTCAGGACCTGAATCCTTTTAAGTTACAACAAACTTTTGAAACGTCGTATAATTATGTGTACACATATCGAATTATTTCTCATTTTCATTTCTTTCTCCTTTGATAGCTGAATTTGAAACATAGTTGTTACTGAATAAATTGTGTAAGTGGTAGACAGACATTAATGTTTACATTGCTTGCATTTTATTCTACGTCCAGACATTTCAATGGACGATAAACGGAGTCGGGAATCAAATGACTTTATTGTTGAAGAATGACCCATTTATGTCAAAGCGTCGTTATGTCGCGAGGTAATTGAAAAGCGCCGTGTCATTTGTAATGCTCAATGAGTTTTGAAAGTGTCTAACTGTACGTTTTCACTATCGAGATATTTGTATAAATACACGTTGACGTCACTCTATTTCTCTTACTGGTTTAAATTATACATATTTTTTGGCTTCCGTGTGTCGTTCCTTACCGCATGATATCATAACTTTGAATTAGGATAGTGGAATAATAGTCAGGCGTTTTTTTTAATAAAAACAACATATAATAATGCAGAAGAATTTATTTCTATATATGCAATCTATTATTAGAAGAAGTCAATTTTGATCGTTCGTATTTCTATACTGTATAAATATCTAGTTTTATACACAGGTATTTTTTTAGAAGACGTGAAATTAAGATTTTATCCGTTTCAATACATACGTAAATATCATTAAACCGGTAAAACTATTATGCAAAATGGTCTCTTGTTCATCAGGACATCACGAAGTCACAAAAGTCTCTAGCAACTGTCATTGCCAAACCGGTCAATTCTGAATTTAAAATTTCCATGATTAGTCTAGATTTCATGCTTATATTTTTATCATCAATCTTACTAATACTATAAATGCGAATGTTTAGATGAATGGATGGATGGATGTTTGTTTAAAGGTATGTCTAGAACGGATGAACGGCTCTCGATGAAATTTGGCATACATATAGAACGTAGTCTGGTAGAACACATAGGCTGCTAATTGTGTTTTTTTTTTAATTTCGCGCAGACGGAGCTGAAGGCAACAGGTAGTCTTACTTGTTATCTTACTAATATATTATAATAAATGCGAATGTTTAAATAGATGGATGGATGGATGTTTGTTTGAAGGTATCTCCAGAACGCTTGAACGGATCACGATAAAATTTGGTATACATGTAGAACATAGTCTGGAAGAATACATAGGCTAATTAAGTGTTTTGTAATTCCACGCTGACAGAGTCGCGGGCGACAACTATTTTATCAAAGTATAACAGCAACTAATAATATAATGCAGATATAATGTTGGATTGTTTACATAAAATTCAGCCTTGAAGACGAGTCTACAAGAAAACAAGCGACGTTATTTATGAATGCGCCGCAGCTGACTACATTTTTGATCACTGACTCAATTCTATTTGTAATGATACAGAAATATCAAAACTTGAATATACTTTTAATATAATTATATTAATTATTGCAATTTTTACACAATAATTATAGGAAAGCAGAGCGCTTGCTTATTGAATTTTAATAATCTTATTACAGTCATAAATAACCCCAAACACAATCGAATCGAATAAGAAATTTGTAATATAAATGGTGAAGAATTTTATGAAATATAAAAAATGAAAGATAAATGGAAATATGTCTAAGTACATTTTTAGTAATAAACTTATAAAACATAACTAATAGATTTTTACATTTGTCTATCATTTAAAAATGTAGAGTTAATATTTTGCTAGTGTTCGAAAGTGTAGACAAAAATGCTGTTATCTCGTGCCGTCGACCTGTTCTGAACGTAGTATCGATTCTAGGACAAAAAATAACCGCACGCGCACATTAAAATGGATTACCGAAGCCACACATTACTGCAAGAAGCCGAGGATATATGTTATGCTATGCGAGTATAGCCAGGACCGGTTTCAGCGGCGGCCTGGGCGAGGTTTTTGAGGCGCCCCCACAAATCGTCCCAAGATAGCGTATCTTAGGGGACACCGCAGTCATTTTAGAACCAACCCTGGCGCCCTGGGCGGTCGCTCCAATACGCCCTATCCTAGCTCCGCTGAGTATAGCGTAGGTGAAGTGACTTAATTACAACACACTTTTTTCACCCCTAGCTTTCTTTTACTAAGTATATAATAAATAATAATATAAAGTTAATTCTTGTTATTGAACTCGCTAGTTACTAAATTGCTGTACTCAATTTACTAAGATAAGCAGCATTACTTAAAGTTTTTTACACCACATTTCAATATAAAATATATAGAGTATAAAATGTAAGACACGGATATTGACCGCGCAAGGTCTCTATAGTAAATCTGTAATATTTACAATCAATTATAAAAACAATTATCGCTTGCATTGCAACCATTAACAGTGCTATAACGAAATAATAAGCGAGCCAGATGCGGTAAATCCTAAGAATTTAGAGTTTCAGGCATTTGAGTAAATACTCTTAGGAAGAAAATCCGACACTGTGCCGGTGTACTGGCGCAACACTAGCCTTACTACAATTTCGTCGTTTACGTCCCCTCACTAATCACTGACACTGGACTTTGTAACAAAAGCGCGCCACTCGCGCCGAAGGATTCTAACTAATAACTTTTCTTCAAATAATACAAGTAAACTAAGTAAAACATTTTGTTATAATTTCACTAGCAAATAAAATATTGCACTTCTATTCCAGATTCTCCTTTTTGGATACTGACTAACTGTACAGAACTGTACGAATCCATACAGTGATTGAATTTCTATTTACAACATCGTGAGACAAATACGAATTATCTAAAAGTATTCAATACCCCAGGATTGTAACGGACGAATTCTAACGGATCATCCTATATTTCAACAAGCTATGTGATTAGCTTATTAATCCTAGTAGTTGCCTTTTCAAGTATAGAAGGATGTTCGAAACAGTACCTATTTCTTCGTAACTCTATTTTTAGCGATACGTTTTCATTTATTTGATAACTTTAGCTACATCACTATATTTAAATGTTGACAATGAATGTAGATTAATACAAGGAGATTCATTCATTGTCATTTTAAATGTCGCAAAGTTTTTTTGCTATTATTTGATAGTTTTTTGCGCGAGCGAAGCTTCGTGGACTGCCACAAACCAGTTTTATTTAAATCACTGACATGTAGCTGTCAGAATGAGAATTTTAATGTGCCGCGGATTACGCATCCATGTCCATTATTCATCGTTAGATTTGATACTTCTAATATAAGTAAAGAAAAAAAAACATATTTTATATTCAAGAATAAAATATTTAAACTTAAATACTATTATTTTATTATTTATTACAATTTGAATGTTACGTATAGTATCGTATCGTATCACAATTAAACGAAATGTTTATTAGCAGCAATAAAGTTTAGTAACTTTATAATAAAATTGTCTTACGAACACTCATTATCAAGATGACGTCTGATTTTTAATGGTTTGGTTTAAAATTCAATTTGGCATGTTTTATTTCGCAAGTTTCATACATTGTATTAAAGCACAGGGGTTTATACGTTTGAATATAATTAAAATTTAATACATGCATGACACCAAAAGGTGTCAAAAAAGCTGATGCTATCAGTGTAAAAACCGAAGCCTGCTTACGATCCATTTGCAAAATAATTGAATAAAAATTCTGACGATACTCGTTAACGGTTATTTTTCAAGTGATACGGCCTTGTGTTCGTTTGGCACTTTTGATGAGAATAAATTGGCTGATTTAGTATAGTGGAATTTATATTGGGTCCTGATAAACAGTGGGTTCGAAAGCGGTTATTAAACTTGTGAGAACGTGTACATTATAACTTATGAATCATATGTCCAACTCACTTTCGCATGTCTTTATATAATATGCTTAATTTCGCCAATGTCTTAAGTTATTGCTAAGAATACTTATTGTTTAAAACTAAATAAATTAATTCAGATGTCAAGCCAATATTCTTTAGTTGAGTACAATAAAGATTATATCGCTGAAATAGCGAAGTGATCGTTGCCCATAGACATACGCAAATGCATATGCATTGCCTACCTTTATCGACGGAGGAGAGGATGCACAGAAATAATATATCTTCCCCTTCCATGCATCCTCTCCTCCGGAAAGTCCTATGTTATTCATCCTATAGTTATATTTCTTATTTAAAATTAGAAATTCCTATTATGTTTAAAAATATTTTTTCTAAATATAGAATGCTGTTAATACTTTTAAAGACTAATTAAGTTGACCTGATTTAAATATGAAAATCAGGTTATAGTACCTGCTCTTAGTTTAAATTTATTTTTTACATTAATTAAAATTATTTTTACATATTTTTTAATTTATTCAATCCTAAGACTTGACCGCAATATGCCCTAATTACGTGCAACTATATTTCCGGATTAAAAAAATATAACAGCTTATTAAATTAAATATTAAATTAATAAATAAAAAATAATGTTTTTCTAATATCAAATATTGTCTTCTGATTCACGTGAACACTGTACGGAAAATATTTGTTAACACAAATCTTTTTAAATATGTATGATAGTTCTGAATTAATATGTTCTACCATATTCACAATATTAACTGGTTTTCATACATTTGTCATTATCTCTTTACTTTTATCTCCAATCTCCATGTTCATTAACAAGCATTTAACCAAAAATTTATATTCATTATTCACAACAAAGAATGTACAAATTGGACTTGAACCTTGTAGTATGTTCCATTGACAGTGGCATATTGAATGAATTGATTGTATCTATGAACGCATTCTGAATGTCGTAACATGCCATTGTGTGTGGTCGCGCCACGATAATTAAACATCAATAAATTTATTACACACAAGACATCATTTAAAAAGCCGACTGTTCGAACTATGTCGTAATTTCCTCCCTTTATTAAGTTGACGAGACACTCCTAAGAATGCCTGTGAAGAAAGTAGCTATGTCCATTATGTCGTAATTATGTTTCCGAGTGAAAATTGTAATAAATACTGCAATTCCTTCATTGTTTTTCAATGTGAAACACAATGAAGGAATTCCAGTATTTACTAACTACTATTACTACTACTACGACACAAAAAGCGCGTTCGATTCATGCGAATGTTGGACGAGACAATTTTCGATACTTCAATTGTTTTGTGACACTTTATTATTTGTAGGAGAATTGTCATCGAATTGTAAACCGGAATATTTTGTTTCGTGTTTTTAAATAGCAAAAAATATTGTCGGTATTAAGTAATTTGTCGACTTTTATCATTAAGATATCACAAGCAAAGAAAATATACAAGAATAGTTTGTAGCCTCCATAGAAGCCGGTATAGCATAAAAATAAATGTTGGACTTTTGATGTTCTTAATTGCTATTTAAGTTATACAAACGAGATAAAATACTGAATATTAATAATGGTAACATAATAAGCCAACATTATGCAGAATTTTATAGATTAAATATATTGGCGGTATAAATTAATGCAACCTGTTCTACTAATAAAATAATGCCTATATTTTTTGTAACCGATTTTTTAATGTGTTTGACTCAAAAAAAAAATTATACCTCATTTATATAATTCAATTTATTGATAAAAATAGTGTTTTCGTATCAAGTAGAAATATTTACCATATGATTTCATGTCATTTTACAAAGTGTATTTGAAAGAGGATATAATCTTTTATTATAAGGAATATATACGAATGAACTCGCTTAAAACATACTAGCATATTAGATAATGTTATTGGTAAATAGATATATGTTACAAATAAATATGAACAAGTGATCGAAGTATTTCCTTCTTTTTGTGTTAGAAGGTCGACGGCGCAATTAAAAATCCTCTGGTTATTTTACGCAAGAAATGCATAAAACTATACCGGTAATTTAAGTAAAAATACCGTCCTCCAAGCGATACAAATTATGCCGGTCTGACGTAACTCTCCGTTTAAAGACCTTAATGCACAGACTATTAAATCATCAGAGAGTCGGATACTTATTTTTCGAAGTATACTAATGTGTTTGTTTTTTTACGCAAAATTACATAGTCGAATGGATACTTGTGTCCGCACACAAGTTAAACTATGTCAATGTCAGCTTATACGTCCAATTAAATGACCTAATGCTAAAATATTATGCAGACCAACCCAGTAGATTAGCATTTATATACAATTTATCGCCGTACAAGATCAAGATTCCATCTCCCTGACTGCAACGATTACAAAACACATTATACATTGATGAGTGGCGCTTAGTAATAATTCTACAGTGAATCATTTATCATTTACGCATACTCTGTTCATACATTTAATTGTTTAATTACCATTAGAATGTAAACAACTATAGATTGCTATAAAAATGTTTACATTTCACGTCGAGTTACGTTTCAATGATATCATAATTTTCTTAAGAACTCGGTATCTACAATTAAACTTATGAATGCCGACGTAAATTAATTAAAATAAATAAGATGGTCTCTCTAACAAAAACCTGCTCTGTGATCCGTACGGTACAATTGGTTTACGACTGTCTCTAAAATTAAACAGCGTAACCGCGATGTACTAAGTCCTTGAAAACCGCCTAATATCCCGGACACATTATTCATTTTACTGTTTAACCAACATCCCGCAACAAATATTTAAACCGGAACACAAAAAATCTTTTCTCATATTAATTTCAACCTTTTTGTCCAAGAGCTTGATTCAGTTTAAAAAGAAAAACAAAACAATTTTGATATAACGTCGCATGGCCGGCAACATGAAAAAGGAAACAGACCTCCGAAAAAGGCACCGCGGAATATCGTGGATGTATTTCATTTTTGATATGCCGTGCACGATTCCCGGCGGACCTTCGATATCCCATGTGCAACATTGTACTGCGCCACAGCAAACACCACTGTACTTAATCTCAAGAGCATCTTTAATTTCTCCAAATACGATTGCTATACGACTCTATCAAGATTAAAATTTAAAGGATTTTTGTACTATTATACTATCTTGTGACACAAAATATGATCTAAAGAATCCAGTTCTTGATGTGAGCTTTGTGATAGTTACTAAAAATCCAAATTTCTGACATTAAATTGGCATAAGTGTACCAAAATCTATGTCAAGCGTATTCTCTCTCACTTCATTATCATTTTGTTATTCGTAAAAGATACTCAAAGTGGCAATAGCATACTTACAATTAAAAGCAAATTATTTATAGTTAGTCTAACCAGTTTATTATATCTAGTTTATTATGGGGATGCTCTGTGAGGCGCGATTAATGTCATCAAAATAAAAACACTTCACATTTTGTCTATGTTACTTTATAGCTGACAGGCTCAGCGACGCCCGCGGTCGACTTGTGGTTTTATGGTAGAGTAACCACGATACAGATTTTGGAATACATGAAGAAATAAAAATAAAGGATAATCTTCTTTTAGTTCATTTACCTGTGTCGTATTTGCAAACTGAAATTAAATTTTAAACCATTTGAAATAATAGTGTATAATCTTTGGAGTCCATGCTATTTATTTAACATATTTTTTTAATTCTGTCTTAAAATTTTATCCAATTTATCCGAAATCGTGATGACATCGTCCAGGCGGATCCGCGTTGTGCTCAGCTCATTAGCCGCGCGGCGGTTGCGGTCGGCGGTCAGTGCCAATGCGGCGTGAAACGTAGAAAATTGATCACTGAATACAAACATGACCACTCCGAAGGTCTTCTTATGTTTACTTACCTTCTTTTATTTTATTAAGCACCCAAAAACACTTTAACTCCACTTCTTAAGTTTTCTATCAACAAAAACAGTGATAAAAGTTACTTGGCTTAGTGCCCAAGTATATTTATTGTTATACTTATAAAGTATAGTATTCAATAATAACCCACTTTGCCGTTATTCTAATCTATATTTAATTCACATGTTCAATTGTTTAGTTTTTTTTATTGTTATTGATGAAAATAAATATTTCTTGTATTCCATACGTAACGAAAATTACGAAAGTAATCTATTTTGCCAACGATTTATCAAGCAACATCAGAAATAAATCTTCGACTTTATAGGTTATAATAAACCTACAAACATTTTTCCATTCATGATATAAAAGCAATCAAACGATCGCCTCTGGTAACCATTAAATTAAAAATAATCATTAAGCGCGCAGCGAAAACTTTCATTTCCATCAGCCACGTAACAATTTCACTATGCGCTATAGACAAGCAACTGAATCGAATCGGGAACATCAACTTCCTCTAAAATAATTAAAATATTACTAATAATTCACTTTGATAGCACGCATGCACCCTAGATGTCAACATTTTTAGGACGTTTTAAAAAAAAAACTCGTTTTTATACCAATTCTTTATTTAAACACTTCTGACTGACTACATTTGTCACGCCGAGACATCGCCGTATTAATAGAATGCACCTCGCTTTTCGTTACACCAGATAATCAATATGAAGCTGATATTCATATGTTACCAATATATGAGCAAAAGTCAGTACGAATGTTTATGTAATTAATTCCCAAATCAAATTCTATTAGAAATCAGACAGGTGACCAAGACAAGCAACGAAACAGTATACTTCACTAAACATACAAGACAATATTTTGTAAACGTACAGCATGTATAAGAATTATCAGTCAGTGTGAAGTAATGCAATGGTTTGCGCGAAGCCCAGCATGGCGCATTTCCGTGTCCGCCGAGATATCGCGCCGCGAAACCATAAATTGTTCGGCCGCAGCTGCAGGCCAACGAGTAAAAGTTATTGTATTTATTAAGATACAATCACTGCATAAATCTATAAGAAGACGGGAAATTTATACGAACAGATGTTCTTTCTGAACGCACGTATCTTTAACTGTAGTTTGTAATAGAAGAAACTCCAACAATACGTTAAAGTATTAGAAGAAAAGAACACGGACGAATTGATAACGTTCTCCTTTTTAAAGTTGGCTAAAAATAATCTAGGCTAAAATAATAAACTAAATTTATTAAACTATGTAATTAAAACTAACAAGAAATTTTTGTGATTTGAAGAGCTTGCGTCCTTTAAAAAGTTAACAAAAATATAAGTACTTGAAGTACTTTGTATATCTTTTTATGCATCAAAGCCTTCAAGCGACGACTATAGATTCCATTACGATAAATCTAGTAACCACGACTCCTTCCACATTCTATGGATGTATATGTATGAATACATATAAAGGCTTATGACAAATGTATTTAAATACAAAGATTGACCATGGAGTTACATTTTTCACACATTAATTGTACCAAAAGAATACTTCTAGAAACCTATAGTATACATATTTATAAAAAAAGCGGATTTTTAGAAGCATATGATCGGGAATCCGCACCCTTAATGGTTGAGTGTGCGGATTTCCGGACCAAGAGGTCGGCGGTTCGAATCCCGCCATTCGACTATTGTCGTAAAACCATATCCTAGCACAAGCCTAGAGCTTATATATATATATAGCGCAGTTAAAATCTCTGTATGGCTTATCGCTTTATGACATAACAAATATTATTTTAACACTGTTTAAATTTATAATGATTTAAATATTTGCACTAGATTAAAGCTCTCATTAGTTAGACTTTAATAGTGTTCCTACGCCCACATCCCATAACAAACGTAACGGAAACAAAATTAAACTTTTAAATGCGACACGGATATGTTTTACTGCGTTCGTTATTGATTTACGTCTATAGCTGACTGCTGTTTCAATTTTACTTACGACTGCTCGAGTTATAAAATTCAAATCTTAAAGAAAAAGTTAATCTTCCTAACACTAAAACTTATTTCATTTGAAGAAATATCTCTCTTTTCATAGCGAGAAGATTAGTCTATTTAAGGAAAATTTAAAAGTAAAATAATACACACCTTTACATACATACTTTGTGTTACGGTTACTATTTTCTATACAACAAGTGATCTAATACTTTAATTAATGTAAATGACATCACATTTTTCAAGAAACCTATAACTTATATATAAATTAATTGTGCTAGAGACACGATATTTAATGTCAATAAAGTTAAACGCTTATTTTAACTTCTGGTCTAAAGGAACGCAACTGGACAAAACTGCGTAGAATTACTGGCTAATGTACTATTATTACTACTAATCTTTTATAATAGATGGCGGTTACTACAAAGCTTGCCGAGATTGCAATTTACAGCGTGTCGCTCAAATTGTACTCTTAGACCCCGTAATGATTTTTTACTTCAATCTTAAGAAGTAGTTTTAATAAAATCTATAGAATAATTGTCGTGTGTAACTTCACGCGTTGTTTGCTGACATAGCTATTGATTGAGCTACAATTTATTTGTAAATTTCCTTCGATATCTACTAAAAAAATTGTTCAGGAAAAGTATTGGACACGGACTTTGGGTGCCCTGATAATTTTCTAAGTGAATGAAACAAAGATAAAAAATGTAATTAGAAAAAGATTATCGACAAATAATAGAACAATTTTATAGCGAGCATGAAAACAATTTTATGCTCCGAATCTAGATTTCTCTTGCGGCTAAACTTTCTAACTTAGCCTTAATACGTGCCAAGAGTGAATTATTGTTCTGGCAAACGGTTCACAAATTATATTACCTCTTCGGAATAGTTTTACGACAAGAAAATGATTCACGACTCTGTTTGCGAATGTCATTTGTGTAAGATTAGAATTTCGAGAAAATTCGATGACACTAAGAACATTTAAGATAGGACGCAATATGTTAAAAAGAGTTAAAATAGTCCATACAAATCTCGATTAGGTTTAGAATTGTTGTAGTTAATATTATGGTTTATGCAATAATACAAACTACGAAAAACCTTAATGCCGAAGTAACTAACTCAGTATTTTTTCTCTTGTTGCAGTTCAATCAACACATCGAACTTATAAGGATTACATAATGTCCTGATTCAGTTAGAAGTTTGATTGTTGTTCAAAAATATGTTAACCAAAGTCGAGTGAAGTGAAGTGAAGTGTATCAGTAACGTACGCCAGTGTTAAAGTCAGTTTCTTCAGTAACCAAGATGGAAGCACTTGAAAGGAGGGGAAAACTTCTAGCGATCGCCGCCATCGTATTCATCGTCTTTTGGTCTCAATGTAAGTTGTTCATCTACTTCTACTATATAATAAAAAGTAAGCTAATACGAATAATAATTAGAGATATAGACTGTTACTTTTAGTTAAATCTAGTAGAAATTAAAGCTTCTTTCGTATATTGCGTTCCGGAGGCCTAATTTTAGTCCTCTTTCCCTAACTAAAATTTTCATATTAGGAAAGGGTGGGAAGGGAAAATGGATTGGCACAGGAGAGGAGGTACAGGTAGAGAAAAATGTCCTCTTTCTTTGCGTCCCCTCCTCCGTCGATTAAAGGTTGACAACGCATCTGCAATTGCGGATGTCTATGGGTAGTAGTCGCTTCGAAACTTTGACAAATTCAGGCATGCTCGTATGCCATTTTATGATATAAAAAAACTGTATGAAAAAGCAGAACATAATCTCAGTTTGACAATTGTCATACATGACGCACTCATTAGTAATATCAAAAGCAACACTCACGAAGTAAACCATGTTAAGATACGCACGATAGATAAGATTTACTTTACGTCACAAATATTTACTTTGCCCATGTACAGGCTTTGAGATGATTACATTTCATTTCGCATCTGGTATTACACAAGTAATTTAATAAAATGAGGCACGTGACAAATTATACAGAAGATTACCAGACAGGAAATAATGAAATCGCTATATAAATTCAAATGGCAAACTAATATGACAAATATACGTGTGTCCTGCTACTTAGAGGTGACATTTGTCCAACAAGGGTTATAATACAATCTATTATAGTCATTAATATGAGACACGGCAGTCTCACGTCGTACATTAGTGATGTACCTTAGAACTGCATTATACATAATTTATCATGCAGACCGCTCTGAGCTGAGTTTTGACTGAATGAAATTACACAATCACATACCGCACTTATATTTGGGTACTCATTTGATTTAAGCCTGGCTGCTTGAAATGTGTGTCACCATTTCTATAAAAAAAAAACTCTTATCATTTTAGTTATTTAAAGAAATATTGCATTTTTGCAATTGGACAACTCTATATGACGATTTTCAGTGACACACAGCCTTTAGGCTTTGACAAAGTTAGTTATACAGATTAAAAAACATACATTGGCTTTATCTGATCTTCTTGAGAAGACTAATGACGTGTTCCCAACATTTCTAGGGAAAAAAAACACCGAAAACAGATAAGAAAAGTAATTTATAGTTTTCTTGCTTAGCCTTAGTCCTTACTAGTACTAAATCTATTGAGCTTTAAGTAAACTGTTTGGCAAGACTCACGGACAGACGTATTAGCGCGATCTGATTCGATAGTAATAAATTAATTCACAACATTGTATCAAACAATACTAATCCTGTTAATTTAATAATTGATAATTATCGTGTAAATGAATCGCACTATCGAAATACAGACATCGTAAAATTCTCTCTCACTTGTTTCTCAAAGGTTGGTTTTCTGGTACATTAAGTTAAAAAAATGATGACAAATCACGTAGAATTTTTGCTATTACATTTTTGGTCAATAAGATGGAAAGAGTGGTATATCTCTTAGAAATTTCATTTGTTTTCTAAAGCAACCGTAAAATGAATAAATTAATGAAACAAATGCGAATCTCCTTTTATTTTATATTTAGTTTTTATTATTTCATTTACGTAGTATAACAATAAATGTCACACAAAGTCTAGTTTAGCGGCCACTCGGCCTTGGCTGAGAACAAGTTATTATCTAAATGCTTCGCAGGCGCCGACGCCTACAACCGTTAGTCTTGAGACTCCGGATACAGCTTCTTCAAAAACAAATGCGGTATTAGAATCCTTGCAAAAATTAAATAAATATCGCTAGAAACCATCACATAATTTTTTTAAAGTTAAGTGATTTTTTGTAAAGCATCTTGCCTGCTAATATGGGCTAGCATATTCAGAAATATTTAACTTCGGAAACCCATCAGTTCTATTGAAGATTATATGAAAAGTTACACATATTTTTGTACAAAAAAATAGCGATTAAAATCATCATCAAACATTTACTTATTAATTAATAAAGGATTTACTGGAAATTATTTTTGATAGATGTGAAGTAATCTCTTCACAGTTTAGTAATGTATGTATATTTTATAGGTCCTGGTGTGGATGGTCACCGCAATTCAACGAAGATGTCGTACGTGTGTCCGCCGCAGTTCATCCGGCTCGGCCACAGCTGCTACTTCTTTAGCGACAACAAGGCCACCTGGCAGAACGCACTCTTCGCTTGCAAGGTAACCCTACTTAACTTATATAAACATCTTGTTATCCCTTTTACGACAGGGGAAACTCAATAAAACGTCTATTGAACGATAACTTTACTGATATATCCTACCTGGATGACAAAAACCCTGTGTTACGTAAGTGGGATAAGAACAGAGAGACGATGATGATGAAGTCAACAAATGTTCCACCAAATAGTTTGATTATTCTTTGATTTTTTAACTTAAGTTTTACTAGTTTTAGCCCACCCCAATTCAATTTCATATTTTATTAAAAACATTAAGTGACTTTTCATTTTTAAATATTACCGAGAAATTTATTTAAGGTCGCATTGTAATGAAATTCTGTTGAAGTAAATCGAAGGTTTATTTACGGTGCAGTGTTACTCAATCTGTGAACATTGTACGTGCCCAGTATATCGGTTACTCGCTTTTAAAAACACATTAAATGCTAAAGCTGACTGATGTTTATCTTAAACGTATTGCCACAGTTTTATATGGACTGTAGGATACGCAAGTGTACACGAAAGCAAAACCCTAGACTCTTCGTTATATTGTGTCAATTATTTTCCCGTCACGATATTAATAAAAGTATTTATATTTCTAGCCCGCGACTTCGTCTGCGCGGGATTATAAAGAAAACTTGATTAATAGCCTAAGTGTTCTTCGAGACTATATTCTACATCATGCCAAATTTCAGCGAGATCAGTGCAGCCGTTCTGGAGATACCTTGCAACAAACATCAATACACCAAAACATTTGCATTTATAATATTACTAAGATTAAGTGTTGGTGATTACTAGTGTCGGAGGAAAAGACCCCAACTTTGAGTCGCTGCGTCAACAGAATGAATGTATTCCTTACAGCAATGAAATCCAATTTTTATCTTCATCCCACATTAGTATAGTAAATTACCTCTCAGAGCATAGCTCATACTTGTAATGAAAATACCATAGTATTAGTTTGCTATAAATGTAACATATTGCTAATGAAGACAAATGAATTAGCACTCAATATACCAATCAGTTTATTGCTGCGATAAATATTATACTCATGAATATGGCAAAAAACAGACAGACATTTCAAGTTGACGCATTTAATTCAGTACCAGACATCTTGATTTGGATTTATTGTGAGTCGTAAAATTAAACTGGTGTCCTTAACATTACGATCTCCGAATTGGCTCAGTTGATGCACTCTGTACAGACAATTGTATTTCGCTCGTTAATTTGCTAAAGACGTAAGAGATATTAGTAATATACTTCGAAGAGACATATTGAATCATTGCGTACTCGGTTGTTTTTGCTTCCAAGACGATGTTCAATGAAAATGTTTTTATGATTGGTAGCTTATGTGCAGTTTGCATGTGAATTTGCCATGATGAAAAGTCTAGACGGATACTTTTAACTTATTATTATGCATTTAAATTCTGTTAAAGTTGTAAAATACTATTTATAAGACTAGCTATTAAGATCAAAAGCTCCAATTTTATGTGACACTTAATATCTTATATATTTTATTTAGATAAATATGGTCGAAATCGAATCCGTGTTAACAGGAGGGAAGGAAATATTAGCTTGAAACTAAGTCTATATACTCCGTCAATAAAATCCAATAAAGCGTGCGAATTATTTGACAGGCGACGTGTTTATAAAACAATATGGCCGTCGCGTCGCTTCGCACACACGGTCTTAGCTAATCCTGATTTAACACATCAATTTACATATTTTAATAGAATATGCATAAAATTACGCCTTTTGAGACATAGTTTACTAAATACATTTTACATTTTGTTTATTCTTTTTAAACAATGGCTATCGTCTGCGACTCCGTCTGCGCGGAATAAAAAGGAATAAAAATTAATTAGTAGCCTATGTGTTCTTTCAGACTGTGTTCTACATCTATGCCAAATTTCAGCAGGATCCGTTCAGCTACTCAAGAGATATCTTCTAACAAATCTCCATTCATCCTTCCATCCAAACATTCGCATTTATAATATTAGTGAGATAGTAAGATGAAAGTATTTGAATGTGTACTGTTAAGTCAGAAATACAGAGCATTTAAAATATTAGTTTGGTCAATATAACACTAGAGAGGTTTATGCAACAATAACAAATGATTCGCGCGTGGGCCCCGGCCGACGCAGACTAATATGGAACCAGTTCTCGCACAATATCCTCGGCCGCCAATTTAACAGTACAGCTGTCGGACTCATGCACCGTTATACAACAACGTTTTTTGCATACCATTATAATGGTGTTACCACCTCTAAATTAAGGCTACTGAAGCTAAAAATGCTTAACATTTTTATAAAGAATGCTTAGTTAAAAACATCACCATTTATATCCATTGTCAAGGTACACAACTTTAATTTTTACAATAATTTAAATAATCACGAATCACTTCAGATTTGTCATGCGTTATTCTAAAATTAATAAAACAATTATAAACAAAAAAAAATGTAATAAAAAATGCAAATATTCGGACAGTGAAGTAAAGATAGAGATATTATTTTCGACCATTTCATAACTTCCTGGTAATCAGGACAAAACGTAGGAATTCCGCATGAGCGGAGTAAACACCAGACATCTGGCAACTCATTGCAAACGGTACTGTCTATACATCCCGACATTTGAATACGTCATAAATAGATCGACTCGCACGACACGAATACATAAGTAAAATAATCCATCTAATTTTCACAAATCCTGGTAAAACTGGTTAAACGAACGCAATGCTGAATTCAAATTTGATTTTTTTATGTCAATCGTAACGAGTCGGTAAACCCAGTACGATATAAATTCCACACACGTTCGCCAAAATCATAAACAATGCAACAGACAAGATAATAGAAGATAACCCTTTCAAATATAAAACATTAATTATTTTTCAATAAAAGCTAGACTAATAAGTTACTACAAAATTATAAATACGTTAATTATATCTTCATCTCTAAAATTAAAAAAAAAGAAGTATCAAAAAAAGTAAGGGATGAAAAACGGTAAAGGGAAACGAGCTATATATATATAACAGAAAGATTAATGTGAATTTTGATCGCTCTGTTTTGAAAGTTCACAACATCATATCATAGTGGCCTTGCGTATAACCTTGTTATCAAAGCTTTTTATAATTTTACTATCATAACAGCTGTAGCTATCAATCAACATTTAGGATTACCTTACACGAGTTTACTGACGATTTCTATTGAAAAATCTTATTAATTCTGTGAAATAATAAAAGGACTTCAATGGTAACAATATGAATTCTTGATACTTGAGAAATGTTCGGAGTACGTCAGTCGTACTATTGAAACATTTTAAATAGATAAAAAATAAATAGACCACCGTAGAGGCGTATGATCAGCATAGCTCACGTGTTTATATAATCTGTTGCTATGTTATTCCAGCGCCGGGTACACATGGTGGCCAGGGAAGGAATTCAACTCATGCTATATATTTAAATAATACGCTTCCGAAGCATATGTTACGTTTCGTTATAGAGTCGTTAATCAAAACTGACCTATAAATAACAATTCGTAAGGCCGATCGAACACGTTATTTGAATAGAGTTTAAAAATATTAATCGAATGATTCCACAGCTGGTTCGTATCGATGATAGCTTGCTTGGTTATATTAAAATATCATCTGCCCGACCTTTAATATTGCTATAGGCATATCCACTTTTATTTTATTAAACATACTATGTTATATCTTACTTTATAACTATCATAATACAAATATGTATATAATATGAATGTATGTAATATGAAATTGATACTAAAAGTACTAAAATTACAAATACATAGTCAAAATCACTTTGACGGCGTTTAGTGTAAAACCAAAAAAAATCGCAGAACAACATTATAGAATCAACAAAATATTAGTATAGTTGAACTGATAGTGTGTGTATTGTGCGCCACCGCCCATTGCCAAGTGGTCGGCATTACTTTGATCTTTGATTCCGTAACGTAAACGATTCCTTTGAAACTGAAACCTGATGCTAAGTGCTGTTGCCGGGAATGAGGAGTGTAGTTGATTAAATCGTACGGCAGTTACTTTTTTAAATTCAATCTTTTGTAGTCAATAAGTTCAATCTAGTGTGTGTACTATTCAGTCAAATAATATCACAAGTCAAAAAACCCAAATTATCGGGAAATATGCGTTTTAAATTGTACCTACAGAATATTTTGACTTTTCAGACTGGAACGAAAAATTTTACGAGCTTAGAACGAAAATCATTTCATCGGAGAATATTGTTATATGAATGCTATAAAAGAATAAAGTGGTTCATTTTTTTTTGAGTTGTGACATAATTTGAGTGCATTCTTGTCAACAAGAAACGTACAAAATCATATTTTACAAAATAGAGATCTTCTAAGCCACCATTTACTTCTCAAAAGGAAGTTATCTGTTTAAACTAAAATAAAGAACTGAAATATTTACTACCACTTATAAGAACAAGTTTATGCTTTTAACATTTGTACGTTTAGTGCTTAAAGAAACACGAAAAATAGCTTAAAATACATTTAAAATTTCAAAAAATTATCTAATTACTAAGTATGAAGTCCGGGTCACAAAAATTGCACAAAAAGGAAAGGTCATCATAAAACATTTCAATAAATAAATACTCTGAGAAACAGCAATTTTTTAATAAAATTAAACTTTTTGAACTTTATCTTAAAATTTAGAATTAAATTGTGTGTAATTAAGTTGACTGACAGGAAAATGTGCTCAATCACACATATTTGAGGCATGAAATAATCGATTTCACGTCACAAAAATGTTTTCGAAACGCAGACTTGGATTAAAATACTCGAGCAATAATTCTAAAAATAGAATTAGATTTATTTACAAATTAAAGCCTTATAATAACTTGATATAGAGATGTTTATTTTTATATTAATTTTGATTCTCCCCTTTTGTTTATCGTATGCATGAGTCATCGGCTCGACATTTCAAAACAAACTCTTATATTCAAAACAAACAAATGCGTAGAAACGTTAAAAGAATCTGTAAACCAACACTTGAATGAACCGCTTCAGCTTTTGTCATTAGCACCTCATTCTGTAAAGACAAATTCCTGCGGCTATGCGCATGGGTTCATTCAATTGTTCAAACGTTGTGAAAGTGACGTCATATTGCACGTAATGAAGTAATAGTAATTAATAGGGTTGTCACTGTATTTTTATTTGTTCCAATTATTTCATTGCATTCATTTACTTACAACGAATTATCATTTCTAGAATAGATATTTAATTGATAGTTCAAATTAGCGTTGAAAAAAATCTGAATTTATTTTTTAACAAAACTCCTACTATGACTCCATTGCTGTGGCATTTCTTCATGTACAAAACATGATATCTTATCTCTATTACTCATATATTTGTTATTCGGCAGCATTTGTTATATTAAAAAAATAATATCAACAATATTCTAATACGGGAATGTATTGCCCTCAATTTTAAATAAATATTAAACTTACATCAAAATAAATTGACAAGTTCTGTTTTTTTTAATAATATTTTTTTCTAGACGATATATTAATAAATGCACGATCTCAAGTAATGACAACATTTAACACATATACAAATCGAAATTGATTTTAAAATACTTTTTAAAACATTTATTTTTATGTTTTTTAAACAAACAATTATTCGCTGATTAATAATGGCCACCTACATTAAAAAAACGTTGAAAGCCATTAAATAATGGCAAAATGGCGGACTGAGAAAAACGACGTCTACGAAATCTTTAACTCACCGCCCGCGCCCGCTGTCGTAGAGCGAGCGAGTAGCGAGCTTGTGTGTGGTCCGAAATAAATGATTTGATCAGAGTTATATCCGGCCGTTGCTGGTCGCGGCTGCTGAACGTTCCAGTGACATTATACCAGTGACCGAGACACACTGCGCCCGAATCTAAATACCACATTTCTTTAGGAATTTAACACACCCAATGATACTAAGATTATCATGCAATGAGTTTGCAGGAAGCGAGTTGGCACTGAGTGTGTATCTGTGGCATTTTATTTTCAAAACAAATGTCATCTATCGCAGATAATAGTGGCATTTTTGTAATATTTCTAGAATAGTTAAATAATACACCATTGTCTTTTAATCTTGCAGACTTTAGCTACAAATTATGTTAGCGGATGGCCGCGGTCTTTCGTTATGTCATCTTTTACTGCTTCAAGTATTTTCAAGTTTGCTATAAGTATAAGAGAATTAAATGACTACCAGATTATTGATAACATTTTCAAAGAAAAATAAACATATTTTACATTCAATACAACTAAATACTTAGAAAATTAAACTAGGTATACAGAAATGCAAATAAAACTATGATTCATGTAAACCACTAACTAAATTGTTGCATTAACATTGTACAAGCGCGTGATGATCTCAGACCATCACCATTCAATACCTCCATTCAACTACAAATAATTCTCGTCAACAATAAAACAAATCATGACCATTCATAACTTGACTTTTTATAATTAGGCGCATTTCTCATTAAGCGTGTAACTCTAAACTACATATTGTTAACTTAGACTTTATTGAAGTAAAAAAATATATTAAACAAAAATCTCTTTTACTTAATAAAACGACTGCGACAAAACAGACTTTGAATTATTAAAAGTCGTAATGAATTCAATCACAGTGGTGAAACACCAGGAGCTCATAAACATGTTATAGTTACGAATAAAATGCATTACATCAGTTGTCTAGACTGGTGAGAAACGTGTAGCACTTAGCAACTAGCTTGTGTTTTAACTAGGGTTGCCACTTCTTTCGGCTCAATCGAAATCTCCGGGTTTGAATAGTGCATTCGAGCTGCGGATTTAATATCAATGTATATAGGTCAGAATGGTGTAGAACGAGTCAATGTTTGTCGTATTCAATGTCTACGTTGTTTGTAAATTGACAACCCTATTAATAGCACTTCGCGATGCACAGCTCAAGGTCAAAGCTAGCTGATAGAAATAGTAATGAGTATTGCAGCAAATATAAAACACACTCGAATTATCGGATACACTTCTTGGTATTTGCTTAGTTTAATCAATGTTTTAAAATTATATTTATTTATACGTTTCTGATTGAGGAGTTTGTTTATTTTATAATACTTTTGATATCGTTTTAGTTATTTTGATAGTATGATTATTACTGCAACAGTCTGAGACAGTCATCAAGGCAACTTGATTGGTCACTTGCAGAAATATTTAATTTATACATACTTCAAATACTTCTAGTCTATCTATACTATCTATACTTCTAGTGATAATAACATTTTTAGAAGAGTATCAGAAACCTCAGTTGTTTGCCTTAACAAATCGTAAAAGTGAAATTAAATACCGTAATTTTAAGAATGGCTTTCATATCGGGTGACACAATATTCGAAAAAAGCAACACGAGTATTTGCACAATGAATAAAAAACATAAAAAAATTTACTGCAGGCCACTTCACACAACTCATGGTCATTGAATGAGTAAAATTAAAAAGAAAGCTTAAACATAAAACGAAACAAAAAGTTTTACTTAAAATTAAAAAAAGACAATTAGATTTTAATACGATTATTACTGGCAGGTGTCAAATAAACTCTAAATATTATATAGAACATGGCAATAATTTTCATATTTTAATTTATTTCCTTTCCACATTTTTAACATCGCAGCAGGTATGAATAAATTAAACGCTCTGCATTGCTTGCACAGATGTGCCCCGCGCAAACATTCATTTGTCACAATCTAATTTAGTGTGCCAAATGAAAAGGAAACGCTACCCGCAATTATACCACAAATAGTATAGAAAATAAGGGTCATTATCGCTTAAATAAGTGTGAAATGGAATGGGACACTTTTTCACACCAGACCTTGATGCAGACGAAACATCTGTTATTACGTAACTTTGCAACTTCGTAGACACAATGTCATTAACAGGATGTTCTTTAAATGTCCTTCAAATATATCATGTTACGCTTGGAATTCAAATATTAAAATCTGAAAAAAAATTAACATTCGAAGATTAAACCATTTCTTTAACTCTACAAATCCTGGTATAAATATAAAATCACATAATCTCACGGCAATAAATAGTTCGTAGGTTTATACACTCGATCATCTCTTATAACGAGCATTAGCCACTTGACCTCAGACGAAAATAATCAGCAATTAGTTTTATTGAAGAAACGGCGCTTGTAAGTGATAAGCCCCGTCTGAAACAGAACACTCGTCGTCTAGCGAACAAGAGAACATTACTTGGCTATATATAACATATACTTAACAAAACCTCTGTTTAAACAACTGAAACTCTTTTGACATTGGAAGTGACTAACTAGTATTATTTTTATTCTGGTTATTTGCATCAATTTTTAAATATTATTTAAATTTTTGGAATTCTACGAAAAATAATTATTTTTTTTTCTATTTATTTTTTTAAAGAAAAAGAGAAAAGTAAGATATAAGTGGTGTAAAAAGTGGAATTTAATATGAAGGAGATAAATTAAAAGCTGTAGAACTTATTCAAATGCACATTTTAGTTACTGTATACAAATCATAAACGAAACAGAAGAACTAAATCTAATTTGAGACTGTAAGAAAATAGCAGTCACATTTACTCAACACCACACAGTGAGTACCAAAAGCAAGATTTGTTTTTGTTATTTGCGTGAGTAACACGTCCAGTAACAAAGTGAAAACAACATCAATTGAGTCCCAAAGCTGATTCACGCATCGGTTGTGGCCACCACAAATATAGAAACAATTGTCCTTTTACCATTTAAATTGTTTACCAAACACGTTTCGCTAGAACACGACAAGTTAGAAAGATATATGTGCTTCAAAGAAATTAACTGCGACTTGTACACTAACTAAAACAAATAAGACCTATTAAGACATAAACCGTTTTTCCTTTCCTTAAATACAACCACTTAAGTTAATTGTTTATGTAATTATCCTTAACATTCTTGACTTTTTAAATGCTATATTGATTTGCATGCAACTTTGTCGAGGTTAACGAGGAGTATTATTTTTAAAATTTAGTATTATAATATTTCATACTATTTTTATCGATTATAAGTTCATAGAAACGTGGTTAAAACATGCATCGAGAAACTAAATAAATTGTCAAATAATAAATTGAAAATGGCAGTAATACAATTATTGACATAAACCGTACACAGATGATCTTACATTTAAGCACATAGTAGATTATAAAGTAGCGATTTATCTTTTATACAAAAGACTCGTGAGTAATTCCTTTATTAAGATCTTGCAGATATCGTGGTATAAATCATGACACCATAAAACAACATGTCACTTGTCCTCAATTAATTTTGATTTCTCACCGCCTGCGTGTGACAACTTTTTTTTCTTATTTCCATTGCACCCCTCAACATTTAGAGACGTAACCTACGGACGTAATTAAAACTTTAACTTTTACACTCAGTTATCAAATACTGCGTTGCAAAATAAGTTTGGAATTTTAATTAAAATTATTTTATTACCAGCATTAAATTTTTTTAAAATCATATTTTCAATGGAAGGTTACTGGACGCGCTACAATTTTAACTATTTATTTTAATGCCCCTTAATATCAGCGAAAAAAACATAATACTAGATTTCTAATTGATTTGTTTTATCGGTTCTATTGAATCGCCAAAATTGAATAGTTATTCGTAGTAGATGATTGAATAAATGTTGCCTAGAAATATTGAAATTTTACCATTTGAAACGATTAGACCTACGTCCTACGTCTCTTTTTCTTTTCTTTTTATATAAATATACACTCCTGGAAATTAATTATAATACTGTCCACTTTTGTTTACATTTAAACGTAAAATGTAAACAAAAGATAAAAGTTTATTTTGGTTACAGCAGTTTGATGAGTGAAATATATTCCCTAAAGATAATTATAAAAGGCGTAGCGACGTACAAACAATGTCGTACACAGTACACGTAAACAGTATAATGGTACACAACAAGCCGTTTTACTTATAATTTTAAATACTTCAAATGATCGATAAGTAATTGCGATATTTTCTTAGAACTGTTAGAAGCTACAGTCAATATTTCAACATTAATTAGATTAAAGCGCTGAGGAGTCGTAATTCGACGTGGGCGTAAGGTTCATTGATATAAATCTACATTTGATTGCCGGCGCCGGTTAGAGAGCCTTATCGTATGACATTGTTTGCATTGGTATATGACAGACGAATACTTTTTCTTAGTATTATGTAGCTTCTTTAGTGAATTTCTGGAACAATCTATAATCTATGATGAAGGTTCTAATATTATTTTATGACAAAAAGAAACACACTGTCACACACGAACTTGTAATTACAAACAAAATTGTTTGAAATAAAACGTTACGATGTCATAATAAAGACTAACCTAAGATTCTAAAATTGAGAATAATCAACGAGTTATTTTAGATCTAGAAACTTAATAAACAGTGAACTTAATAACACTTTAGCGAAGTTTAAATACCAAAGTCAAAATAGCATTTGTCAGTCGAGAGAGAAACACGTTCATATTGAAGTGTCAGAATTGACACACCGCCATTGTTCGCAAAGAATATTGTTTTTGTACACGAGGCGTGGCATTAACTGTTCCAATATAGTACACATTAAGCCGTCTACACACCTAAAGTTTTAACTTAGTCGGACTGTTCAAATAAAACGAACGTATTTAGCCAACATTGTAACTGACAGTTAAACTGTACCGTTCTCGGTCTCAAACACACGTTAGTTTTAAATAAAATGAATCTAACTGTTCAGTTGAGTGTGAATTAAAATAGATAAACAATATCTTAGTGCTTTAGCAAAAGTGAGCAAAAATAAATCGATGCATAAAATTTTCCGGCCGATAAATATTTCACACTTTCTTTAGCATCACGTGTTTAGCCTGAAATCTATTCGAAGAGCGGCGCACTCCGTGACGAAATATTATGCGAATTTCAAGGTATTAGTGGTTATTGTTAGCGCGGCATTACTCAGCGCTGCTAGCAGACCGGTGCCGATACAAATGATGTGAACGAACGATCGATGAGGCGCATCTGTTGCCCACCGCAAATTGTAAGCGATATAAATAATAATAAATAAATATTCTAAACTACACGTAAGAATTGAATTGTTATCCCGAGCTAAAGGCATGCCAAAGTGGCTACAGATTAAGTGCAACGGTTTCAACAAATGCAAGTCTTGCCCATATTTTTACGTAAGGACTTTATAAACAGGAGAAACGTTTCAAATACTAGAGAAGAAAAGATGAGAATGATAACATGATTCTACACTACGCTCTCGCCTGATGTAAAAAGTCTTAAATCTAAAAATCATGATTACATTCTATTTACCGGGTCAGTACTACGAATGGTTTCATAAACGTTGTAATCTTATAAATTGAACCAAAAGAAAGTTCTAAGAAAACTCACCCTCAGTGCCAGCACTGAGAAAAGGGCGATGGCATTGGCACGCCACTCTCATCATTTACGAATACCACAGCTGATACACTGAGTACCAAATAGTTATAGTCTGCTGACCCAGTTGGCTGCATAGCGTCGTATGCTAACCTCAGACTAGCGTATAGTTCATTAAATGACAAACATCGATCACCGAAATAAATTATCCAATGATACTTCATGAGTTCTAAGGAGTTACGTTACAACTAATCTCATGAAAAATCATACTTATTGTTACGCTGTATCTTAAACATTACAATAATCAACAATGAAAACTACGTCGACAAATTATCTAATTCAATCTTAATAGATCGTTGAACTCTCTAAGACACGGTTCATTAATCCTTGTTCATAAATCATTCAGTGCTACACAGAAGGTGCATTAGTTTCTGAACAAGACATATTAATAAACTTAATTGCTATGTCCATTTCAGTAAAACATCTCTACATTTATCACATGTAATTGAGGACGCATCTATCTGTATTTCTACGAGATATATTTGACTAGTTTTTTACATCTATATCTAAGGTAACACTAATACTAGTTAGTTCATATCTTTGTCTGTACGACTACGTCAGATTTGTACAATGTATTGTATTGTAATTTATCGTCACCATCAGCTAACTTTACGTCCTCACTGATGGGCTCGGAGCCTACCCTAAGTTTGGGGTGACTAGGTCATAGTCAACCACGCTGGCCAAGTGCGGGTTGGTTGAGTTCACATATATCTTTGAATTTCTTTCAGATATGTTTAGGTTGCATCACGATGTTTTCCTTCACCATAAGAATGTCGAATAAATTTACATACGTAAATCGGAAATAGAAGAACACATTGGTACATGGTGGGATTCGAACCTAGGACCTGCAGATTGCAAGTCAAGTGCTTGATCACTGAGGCACCGACGCCGATGTAATAATAATAACACATTGAAACTTTGTCTTAATCACAAAAAATACTTTTACTTCAGAAGTTTCGTATTACATTGTATAAATTAAGAATCGTATAAAAATTTTTATTTCATAGTCACGTGAAATATTATCTATTTTCACGGTAATTCTACGTGTACATAAGGAAATTTATTACAGTCGATAAAAAACAACATTGCAAAATATTTTCCGCGTTCCACGAACACGTACAAGACATAAGATATTTAGTAATACAATCTTCTTAGTACACGACTTGGAGGAGATTCATTTATACTAAGATATGCGAGAATAAATATTTTTTTGCCGTGTTCACTTGTCAATTTCTGCAATAATAATAAATAGCTTATATGACATAAAAAACATTCAGTTTTTCGTTTCTCGTTACAATAAAAACAACTATTTTCTGATTTTATATATATAAACTGGCGATCGCCCGTGACTCTGGGCGAATAAAAAAAACATAATTAGTAGCCTCTGTATTCATCCAGACTTTGTTATATATCTTTGCCAAATTTCATATAAATACATTTTAACAAACATCAATCCATCCAAGCATTCGCAATTACAATATTAGTAAGATTATTCTTATCATATTGTACCCACGATGTTTATGTAATCTGCAGTGACATACAGTTGCATTCAAATTGACGGGAGATTATTATCCGTCTCACAGCTAACGGTAGTGTCATTTATCGTTTCATATCTCTCTGTGTCTGCGAATCGATGTATTAAGTATGAAAATATTATAACCGAAATGACTTCATTAATTTATATATAACGCATATATATATCTGTTTCAACAGATAAAATATGTTGTATTCATAAAAATATTAAATTGTAATAAATCTCGTCACTCTAAAAGATATTAATAATAACGTAAGTAAAAATTCTAATATTACGGCTCACCAAGACTGAAATACTAAATTACTAGTGATTCCTATGTTAATAACATTGACATCGTGAATTCAAAAAAAAAACTATTTGAATTCAATGACGTAACGTCAATTGGCTAAAAAAAGTTTCTGTACAGTTCAAGCAATTCAATAAAAGTATTTACCAAACACTCGTAACGAAACGCTTTGATCACAACTCTATAAGGCCGTCTCTCAATCAAGCCCGTGTTGCACAACATTACAAACACGCGGTACTGACTTGTTTGCTTACAATTGTACCTTCTTACTTAGAAAAAAGTGTTTCTACTCGTTGAGAATTCGTTTTAACGATTTCTAATTGACATAAAGTAGCTTAGCGCATGTTATAAGTTGTTAGCAGATTTCTTTCTTTTTTTTCGTGTACTATTTATTATTTACTTGATTATAAGTTAAAATTTTTACAAAGATGACATATTGCCCTTTAAGCTTTCGTGTTTCGTGTACGTTTTTAATCGATATTCCCATCGTTAATTTTATTAAATTTAGTAAACACATAAATTTCAAACTCCCATGAAAGTCTGTGCTAAATTGATTTTGCAGTTAAAATGATATTATAAAAAATAGTATACCCCACGCACTTTTGTATAGACGTAAGTGATAAATACAGTCCGCTTTCCGCTTGTAACTTGAGCAGTTGTTACGCAATGTGCCGGTAGCGCGGCCGTGATCTTGATCTCGATTTTCGATTACATTGCCAATGACAGCCGCGTGCGCATCGGATATCGATTACGTCGCGCGCCGGGCGCCACCGCGCGTATCGACGTCTATCGATATCTTTATAAGTCCACCACCATACTACATGTGATAGTATATTTAAGTAATTCTTATCTTTGCTTAGTACGACAGAGACAAATTGATACGTAGCCCATTTCACAGTATCTTTTCCTCGCGACGTACACGAGTTATAAAAGATAAAATTTGTTGTGATATACATGCTCTTCCTAGAATATTTATAAAAATAAAGAGTATAATAATATTATGCAATTCTTTTATTTGATGTTGTATATCTTACTAACTACAAAGATGCCTTTTGCTTTTATTTCATTAGCTAATAATAATCAGCTACATTCACTAATTATTACCATGACAAGGCGGATCATGTTATAATAATTTCTTGCAGATGTGACACGATAGAGAGCAGCTGTGGCTGTACCTCATCATACTAGCGTAAACATCGCCCTCAGTAACTTGCCAAGGCCGTTCTAATGCAAGCCAATAAATGCCATGTCTCATAGCCTCGTTATTCAGCATTCTGGCTCTGCAGATAGACCGGAGCTCAGGATAGACCCTTTCTTGGCTAAATTACTAAATTAAATGAACCATTAAAATTACTTTCATAGACTTATTTCCAGCCGGAATGAAATACGAGCATAAGAAGTCTGATTCCGTCTAAGTGGTGATTAATTAATGAACATTAACAGCATTGTATCGTGCAGCGTGCGCCTCATTATAATGTCATTAGTCGGCTGCCAATCATCTCGTAATGATACTGTTAAACTTGCTTAATTGGCGGATCCGTGCTCGTCATATTCACAATGACATAATAACAATCAAAATTTACCGTGGTCTGATTTAGCTTATACTGATTGAAATAAAAAAAAACTAACCCAAACTTTTTCATTCCACATTATGTGCTATAAACAAAATGTCTTTGATGAGGATACACTTGAAATACAGAACATTTCTAGGTCTTGAGTTTACACTGAAAAATCAACCCGTATTTTAACGAAGAAATATTATTCTCTTTGAATTACAAGCACAAAGGAAGCTGTAAAAATGTTTTATGCAAATATACCAATTAGTCTTTGAATTTCTAGACTAAACGGATACCCACATAACGTTGAACATATTTTAAATAAATAATTAAGCTCAGCAATTTACTACAAAACAATTATTTATCTAAAAGTATATACTTAAGCTTATACGAAGTTAGAATATAATTACTAAGTATATAGATAAAATTAACATGAAATAAACGCGGTCAATAATTTGGTATGCAACTCAACTATTAATTAAAGAATGTTGATTTATTGTCAATACTAAATATTTATATACTTTATGTAAATAAAACATGGTTTTTTCCAACGGTTTAGAGGGAGCGCCGCCAATGCCGCCGGCGGCACCGTGGTGCTGTCTATGTGGCGGGCAGTCACTGCTACATGTAAACTTACTGGTTAAGAACTTACTGGCTACTGTATATTTCTAATCTAAATTATCTTCATATCCCATTCACTTGATAACTTCGTCCTCTAGATGCCTATGGATGGATGGACGGATGGATTCTTTACTAAGATATCTTGGATGTGTTTAGAACTTGTGATGTTTAGAGGTTAACTTTTATGTAGTTGTTATTTATATTGAATTGTTGAATTGAATGAATTTATTACATAATGGTATCGAATTTTGTCAATAAAAAAATTACAGATAATTTTTACTCGTCTAGCTTTAAAGCGAGAAACTTTGTTTTCTTTTTCTCTTTTGTTTTCTTTCCTTTTTTTCTTTGAAATTTCTACAAACTTAATAAGGGCTGCTTTAGTCTAAGTTAGTCGCTTCGATGTCACAATAAATGCAAATGTCAGTGTGACTAACACAAAATGTCAGGACTACACGCCGCGGGCAACCTTCACGTAATTTTGCTATTTGAATTGAATAATTGGTTTCTGATTGAAACGATCCCAATAATTGGGCACGACTAAACCCAATTTTTTTACTACTGAATATTTGTCACCAAGTTTCCTGATATCTCTCTATACTTAGTGAAATATGCTCTCTTAACAATTCGCTAAAACCGAACTTATCATCGCGCCTATTAGGCTAGCGCCCGCGCGGCGCCGGCAGTGACGCCATCGCATCTCAACGAGAACAATTTGCCGCCAACAAATACTATTAGTTAAATGCTTCGTATCTCACGAACTAATGGACGGCGATACGAGGTCTAGGCCACTGATAAAGGACTATCCATTCATTGTTCTTTGATATTAATCCACTGTAAATATTAAACATATTAACATATCGTTGATAAGCGAATGACATAGCGATTTATTGCAAAAAAAAAATCGCTTCAGTAACCTACTTGGCAAGAAAATTTTGAGCTCAGTGCGAAAATTAAACTAAATTATTCAGATTCCCACGCTCGTGCTAATGAGAGGAAAACGTAAACATAACGATAGATATGAAACGTACTTTTAGGATTTGTTTGAATATACACACTTTTATCACCAGTCGTGTAGGTGATGGAAGAACAAACACCGGAAACATAAAAATTCTCCGGATCATACATAAAAAGTACATAAAATTAAACACGATTTAATTTCATTGCTTTTCTTATAGGATTTCACATCACATACGTACCTAAATAATAAGGTGTAAATTCTCCGATTGAAGGTTATGTCTAATTAAAATTACTATTAGCATTAAAAAGGCATAAAAATAAATGAAATAGAACTTTCAGGAAACACTATTCTGAACTGAGCAATAACACTAAGTATATGTTTGAGTCACGAATATTTTCAATAGCAGGTCGCGTGATCGACAAGAAATAATTTCGGCAAATACTTGAGCAACATATTTCTAAATTAAATTGAAGTGTAACAGAACCGCGAAGTATATAACAGTCGCACATATGTATATGTAATACTGGATAAATGCCAAATTTACGAATCTCGCGGGATTTCTGGAAGTAGTTCCGCGATTAATTGCTCTTGTCTGCGACGAGGAATGCACATTAACAATACTTAATTCTAAACATGTCACAATCTAATCTCATTCTAAAGAAATGCCCTCGTAATTCAGTAGTTAGAGTTCGAAGCTTTTATGCCGACCCTGGGTTCGACTTACCTCTGAGCATTCGATGTTATAATTTTAATGAGACGTAACGAATACATTATATACATTTCGATTCTTCAATTTATTCTATTTTTTGATATGTCGATTATTAATATGAAGAAGTTATTAAAATTAGTTTTTTTTTATTTAGATAAAATTATTTTTCGTATTTTGCAATAATAGAAACTCCCTGAAATGACGCATTGTTGGATACATGGAAACATACATCTTTATATATATATATATATAATTCTTCTGTGCGTGTGTATGTTACTAAACTTCTCTCAAACGACTGGACCGATTTTGATGAAATTTTTTGTGTGTTCAAGGGGATCTGGGAATGGTTTAGATTCACAAATTTTGTCCGCTGGACAATGTTTTTTTAATTAATTTTTAATTTATTAGTAGTTGTTGCTTTTGGAATGTTTTACATTGGATCCGACAGACGGCGCTACCATCGCAGTGTCAAATTTTAAATAATATTCGAATTTTCAAATTAAAGACGTGTAGACAGGACAACGTCTGTCGGATCCGCTAGTTTTCTTATAAATGTTTACAGCAGTGAATGAACTTGGTCCACTTTTCTTCAACCCATATTTAAAATTAAAAATACTGACCTAATCTACTGAACTGTAAAAAAACAACTTTAATTAATTGCTTGTCACAATAAAGCTATTCCAAATTAAATAGTTTAACCATCACTTTGACATTAATAACCCACTCTATCACAATGATGGCTTAATTCGGCTATAAATTTTCTCACTTAAAAAATATTTGTTGATTTATTTTTAAAAAAGAACTTCTCAGGCAGAAAATAAAGACTTTATAAAAATTAAGACATAATTATTTATAAAAACATATTTTTTTTAAATCAAAAAAATATTTTTTTTCCAAGACTCATTACGTATTTTATCAATTTTAACAACATTTATTACCCAATATATTACTTTATTAAAAACAAATCTTAAATCTATCAACAAGTAAGGCCGTTCGATAAAAAATAATGCCTTGTTTAACATTTCACACATCGTTAAGATGTTTAAAAACAAATTTCGCGAAATGTTCTTCCATAAAACATTTATTGTGGAGTGCTTCGCGAAAATATTCACATAAAAGTTTGATGTAAGGAAATAAGAATGGTAAATATAGCTATTGTGGGCCAAGGACAATTACGACAATGAATACGTATTCGTAGAACTTGAAACGTTTAACAATTGAATATTTATAGCAACCTATGTTTAACTTTGCGACAATGGTCTCAAAGATGTTGTTTTAAAATACTTTATTTTTACACAAAAATTTAATTTTATACAAGGTGGAGGAAGGAGGAGGTGGAGGAGGAGTTTGATTTATGTTTAATAAAGATTACAAATCCTTGGACTGTTGAAGTGTAAATAAAATCTGCAAGTTACATATAATCGACAAGATAAATGAAAACAATGAACACTTCCATGATTCACAAAGTACTTTAACTTTTGTATAACAATTTCAAAGCTTTGCAGACAATTTGTGTTTCGATCGAGTGGAAAATAAATAAATAAATACGCCTTTCAGTGCATAGCGTGTTTTTAGTATTTTAAACGTTCCGGCATTTTTGCACACTGCCAGATGAAGTGTTTGGGCCGAATAGTTATTACCGTACTATGTGCGGTAAAGCTTTATTTTAGCGCTCGAATGCAGCCGCTACATGTGAACATATCCTTGAAAATATTTTAAAACCGACAATGTAATAACGAACATAAGCGGATTACGGATTACGTTATTGATTGTTTGCTTTGTTTAATTAGCGAGTTATATTAACGAAAAATGTAATAGGCTTTCAGCAAATAGCAGTTATAAATCATATTTAAATTTCCGTGTTTTAAGTATAATTTTTGTTTGAACTATGAATTGCGTTTATGCTTTTTGTAACACAACCTCTTATCTATTTCCGTATAATAAGAAAAATACTTCAACGTTATACGAAAACATTCAGTGCTCGAATGAAATATTTTAATGTAGCTCCGTTAACTAGCAAAGAATTTCCGTCTATATCGAAATGCAAGCACTAACACACGTTACATTGAATGGCATTAAGCTCTGTACAGTTTCAGTCTGAGTGCGTCTAGGCCGCACACTGTTTATGTTCAGAAATAACCGATGTCGGTGCGCTGGTGTACAGGTGTACGCTGTCATAGACTAACTGCTCTCTTTTATCTTGCAACACTAGTGACCTCTAGTTTTGACTGCTCTAGATTGCTCGTGTTTATGTTTTGCGGTTCGTTTAACACTAAAACATTTTATATACAGTACTAGCAGTCGCCCGCGGTTCCGTCCGTGTTATGTGTAAAAAATTAGTAAGTAGCCTATGTGTTTTTCTTGACTACCAAATTTCAGTGAGATCCGTTGAACCGTTCTGGAATAACTATTATATTAACACACGTATACTGCGGTGAACACTTCGGTATTACCTCATTGTCTTGAATTATTCCGTTTTGTTCTATGTACGTAAAATAACGAAGGTTAATGATAAATTTAACCGTGATTTCGTTACATCAGACTGACGTCAAACAATCGTACCGTACGTAACGGTCAAGTGAACACATGCTAATTTTAGGCGTTCAAATAAATAATACAATGACTCACTGCTTGAAAGACAGCTTGAGAATGTTATAATTTTTAAATGAAAATGCACCCAATTTTTGCAGTTACAAGAATTGGAGTGTCTGTATTTACGAAATTTATTGCCTAACTTATAACTAAGAAACAAGTTTCAAATTTTTATATTTCTGTCTGCCTGTCTGTCTGGCTAGACAGATTTTGATGGTACTTTCACTGAAAGGTAACCAAAGTGTGCAATATCTGAACATAAACATTGCCGCGGTCTAGACGCACTTAAGTCTGAAATTTTGCAGCGCTTATGCCACTCAATGTTAGTGCTTGCATTCCGATATAGACGGAAATTCTTAGGATGTTAATATTACAGAAACTTTTTTATTATTACGCTGCTAAAGTAACGAGTGACCGCTAGTGTTTGATAAATTAACAGACTAAGTTTAATCCTAACGTTTTTGGCCAGTAACTTCTAATCCTATTTTCATAAATAGAAAAAACATTTTTCAAAGTAAGATTAGGAGCAAACACCATACGATTTTCAGATAAAATCACGACGTTTGATGACAAATTAAAAAAGAGATGTTTACTATCGTAAGCATCATAAATATCTCAACCATATTTCAGCCGCCCAGTCGACGATATCGTCATATTCATGTCATGTCACCGCACACGACTACTGACATAAATGTCCAAGTCATCCGGTTACTGGACTATACGTAACTGACAAGACCTACGCACTATTTATTTGGCCCGTGGATTTATTGATAGTTGGACTTTTATTTATGTTCTGCTACGCGTAACGTTGAAAATAGAATTGGATGAAAATTAATATATTAACGACTTACCTTGACTGTTTGTCGAACAGTCACGCTCAGCCGTTTAATTGGTACTTGAACACTAGCTTTGTGAATTTTTGTAATTTTCTCATATTGAATTTAAGAGGCTCCCTTAATCATCTTGACCTATAGTGCGACAGTTATAGTCTACTGGGACGGCTAATGATTTCCATAATAAAGGTTAGATAATTTATAAACAAACCATAATTATATTCAGAATAAGATGTCAAATGGTTTTCTATGATTTCCTGATTTTGTCTTTTTATTCCGATTTTATTATGTTACAAAACTGTGTGGTAAAATCAATCTATAATTTTAAAATAAAACATTATACTTACGATAGTTTTGACACGTCTTTACATCAGTTCTGAGCTGCATTATGACGTGTCAGGTGACTCGTTACCCGCAGAATGCAACGATACCACCGTAACTGGGTTTATGGCCCAGTTATTTTAAAGTTTTATACCACGATAAAATAACACGTCGCTGTTTGTTTTATGATAAGACAGCCGGCATGTCGGGAAACTGTTGCGTAGCATTGAGCTGCAGATTATTATGAATATAATTTGATTACTACTGTTAGAAACATATCTAAGATTGTTTACGATATTCAACGAACTAGTACTAATTTTTAAAAATGAATTTCTCGCATCGCCCCGACATTATTAGATCACGTTTTAGAAAATAGAGATTAAATTGTGTTCAAAATTTAAGTAAAATAAACTATTACATCTATACTAGAATTAACATAAACAGATATTCATTCTATTAGACTATTATTTCTCAAACAGTATGAAACATTTTGTGAAGAAACACGAGTTATTTAAAATTGAAATAATCGTTTGTTTTAAGCCAAAACATATTGTACGTATTGTGAGTAAGAAGTAAAAATGTTTTGCCAATATTTAACTGGCGCTCGAAAACTAACCTCTAAAAACAATAAAGCATTGTTCAAACAGAAAAAAATTATGGTCCACGTTCGGATGTTGTAATTGGACTGGGTAATGTTTAACGGCAATATTTTGTCTAGTGTCTAGACTTCGCTATATGTTAGATACGGTATTTATCACTTTTAGCTGTACATAAATCATGTCTCATTTAAATAATGATGCATCATCGAGTATCTTTTATTTTTACTTTTTTATTTTAAATTACGTAATATTTAACTCGATATTAAATATAACAACATTACATAATAACACAACTTGATGTTAGTAATTATTAATTTTAAAAAGGTTCCAGTTTACACAGTTTATAGGGAGATATATTCAACATTATTAACAATCATAACGTAATAATTCCTAATATTTATAAATAAATAACTTCAAAGATTCGTAGCACAACATATTATTATCATAAAAAAGCACTTCAGGCGATTCATTGCCAGAGCCGCATTGTAAGCAACAATCTATACGCTTAGTAATGGTGATTCGATCTGTGACGTCATGGACCCCAGCGTTCATTACCAATTGTCCTACTTTACAACGCTTAGCCTAACATTTGTCGATTCCAAAGAACCACAGTATAGTGAAATCCAAACTTTATGATGGCTTGCAATGAACACTCAACTCTTCACTCACACACACGGGCAACTAATACTACTGACATGAGCTTGCAGATAATCACAAGCACGGGTAAAGATTGAATCTTAAAATACCCGTTCAATCTTGACTAACCTCGACGCTAACAATTCCATCTTACATATCTAAGAACAGACCAGCTGTTAATATGTATGAACTTATTTTTTAGGTTGATTAGAATTAGCTCTTTCCTTTAAAATTGGGAAGACAATGAGTAAACTTCGACCATAAAAAATAAATAGCTACTCCGTTTATAAGGTTTAAGTAAAGGTAACATTCCAATTGAAATTCTTGGTACAACATTTCAAGGGCAGTGGATACCTAAATTTAAAAAAAAATGTTGTAATCGAATCTTGAAATGTCATATCCGGCATCAAAATAAACATTTTACTCATCGTAAATACAAAATGTGTAAAACATATCTTGATAATCTGACCGAATAACTACTGAATTACTCATAGTTGTATTTAAATCAGCGGTAAATAAATGAAAAATTATCCAAAATGTGGGTCGCGATGTCACTCCATCGGTCACCGAGATCAAACATTTTGACGCGCCAAGGCTCGCACGCATCATTCACTATCAGAAAAACAACATTTTTTAAATCATAACTGAGTTATTTATAAGGTAATCTGTTAGATTATCGTCCTAGACAGTTTAAAGATAATATGATATTAAAAAATTCTTCGAGGCGACTGATAAAATCCGCTATTTTAAGCAATCGAACCCACAATCAAAAAGATTAAAAGATTTAAGAATTTTTGTATCTATTTGCAATTATGTAACTGTAAATATAAATGAAAGATATGTTTTATCCTCAGGACCGTGAGAGCAACTTGTCAGTGCCAGCCCGCTGGGAGGACAGAAACCTTCGCACCTACCTCAACAAACACGACGTTGGTTAGTAAAAGATTTTTATAAACTCAAACTTTAAAATCACGTCCTTTCTCTTTTTGATGACATTAAATTGGTCCATTATAATTTACTAAAGCTATAATGTAGAATTATATCATTTACATCTGGATATTGATTGGATAAAATTTATGTTATCAGAGAAAGCGAGCCGTTGGATCGGCGGTATCTACGACTACGGCGCTCGCGCGTGGAAGTGGGGCGGCGAGCTGAGGAGCATGCACTACCAGTCATTCTCCAAGATGAAGCGACTCTCCCCCGAAGAGCTCAAGTGGAACTGCATCGCCATGATGCCCGAACTCCTCTATAGGTAACAATCTTAATTAATCTGTAGTTATTCATTCATTCAACAGTTGGATATGTTACCTTCAAGAACATATTTCTTGGAAACATTCTAACTGAGCTCCGGACTTATGCTAGGACTTATTTACGGCATTGGTCGAACAATGGGATTTGAACCCACCACGTGATCAGATTAATCTTGAGGTAAATATTTTTTAAGTAGGTTTTGTTAAAATACTTTGAATTTCTAAAGAAAGGAAAGTAATTAATAATTCTTTGGATACAATAAAGCTAGCAATCTTGTAGTTTAAATACAAACTTCCTTTTCTTTCGATCCCATTTAGCTTCTAGAAGTTAAGAGAAATGCACAACGCAACAAACAAACAATTGTCTGTAAAGCTCGTAGCTCGCAAGTTTAACTAGCTCTCGGAAGAAATAAGACGTGGAATTTGTTAGTTCCGACTTGTTAAAACTTTAAATCGAAATTTTTAAGACCGGACCAACAACTTTTAAGTAGAAATAAGAACTCAGCTTCGTTTTTTTTGAGGTTTCGTATTTTAAAAATACTAATCAAATAATTTTATCTTACTTCTTACTAATATTATTAATGTGAGTGTTTAGATGTATGGATAGATGTTAGAAAGTATCTCCCGAAGAGCTGCATGGATCTCGTTGAATTTGGCATGGATGTAGAACAGAAAATCCCATTTCTTCCAATGATCATCGAAGGCTCTTTTATCTTTGTGATCAATAGCAAAGCTTAATATCTTCACTAACTCTAATAATAGCAAAATGGGGATATTAAACTGATAACTATAATCATTACAGTACTGTTCACCATTAATATATTTTATCTCTGAACCACCACAATCTAAAAGCAAAATATATCACGTTATCGAAGAGCAAATGCAATTAAGGGCAGTTATTACAAAAGTTTCGCCACAACCCTCCGTTAATAAAGTATGAGTCTGCATTAACGTAACAAATGTCAAGTTCGTGACAAAAGCGTAGTGGGGAAGCGAGGTTCATTGTGGCGGACGGTCTAAGCTAGAGACACGCGCGGTGGCTACGCTCTGCGCTGACCCTAACTACAGAGTTCGCTGAATTCATTTGCAAAATGAGCTATAAAAATACAAGTTATAAGAGGTAGCGTAATCAATGGCTTGTTTATTTCATTTTGAGCCGACTTCAATAAAAAGGAGGTTGTCTATACGTACTTTTTTTTAATTTATAATTAAACAAAGTAATTATTGATCTAGTAAATCTGTAAGCATAACCTTGTAGTCTCGTTCATCATTACTAGGCAAAAATTGCTAAGCTTTTTAACAAAATTATTACAACACTTCAAAACCGCTGACGCTTACTTCTTGTTACCTTACTAAATTTATAACAAACAATGGTTTGCCAAACCGATTATGTTTAAAAAGATCGATACCGGGAATCGGCATAAAGTTTTACGAGCTGCTGTGGAGTCAGATTATGTCGCTCCATTGTCCTGCCGACCCCATGTCCTGCACAGATGGCGATGTGTGATTTGGAAATTTATTTTGGGATTATCGACACATATTCCAGAGGGTTCTTAATTTGATGGCAACATCCAATCGGAATACAAATATACTTTGCAACAAATAAAAAGGAAACTTTATTTATAAACTTACAGAATAGAAGGCAGTTATTATTACACTATTTTATATTAAAATTGTAATAGTTTTAATTTAGTTACCATAAATATATTAGTTTATCAAATGTGAAAGTTTATTCAAAACAACTAGTACCAAACTTATACCTTTTGCTGGGTAGCAACTTATGTTTAAATATAAATGCTTGCGATACAGTTCAAGGCAAAGGGATCAATTGGCAGTACGTCGTGAGAGCAATCGTAACATGAATATAAATTGATGTTGAAGTCAAGCGAATTGACTTTTAATTCACACCTATCTAGAGTGCAGTTAACAGCCGTGACTAGACGTAACTGATGATGATTTGATTGACTACTTATGAGTACGTGACACATATGAAACGTGACTTCGACGCACATTTCGTCATAAAACTTGACACTAATTAGGATTTTGGTTTTAGGAATTTTCTGTAACATAAAGTTGAAACTAAGGGTGTTATTCTCCACCCAAAATACATGTACGACATTGTATTACTTTAAAAAAACATTCTATAAAATGATTCGCAGATGGGCTCCACGTAGCTGCATAGAGGCGAGACAATACATATGTCAGACGAAACTCCGCAAAGTGCCGAAGACGAAGTTAAAAGACCTGCGGCGACGCTGGCAGCGTATGGGCAAGATCAACGAAATCACCGCACCAAGCGTCAGCCGCGAGGTCGACGACCCCCGCACTAATGACGTAACCACCAACCCCGTCGACAACCCCAAAGCATTCGACCTGCGGCCCGCGCCGGTGTACGGACCGCGAGGCAACAGACGCGAACCGAATCCGATACGAAACCACCAGAAACCCTACGATCTGAGACCGAACGAACTGAAAAAGAGATCCAGACCAAACGCCCGTAGGCGGCTCACCAGACCGTTCCCTGGGTAAGGCAAAGTTTTTTACACTAAAATAAGTTAATATTTATAGCAAAGGATTCGGTACAAGATTTTTTTTTATATCTGCTACATATAGTACGTATCACAGACGTAGTAAGAATATTGATACTTTATTTATATAAATCTTTAGAAATTTAAATTTATATTCCAGTTACAAATGGAACCGGCACGATCCCGAGGCTTCGTTCCGGTACAACTCTGAACTGTTGCGGTCGGGCCGTACTGGGCTCAGCCCGCAACAGGTCAACGGGCACCTGGCGAGGCTGCGGCACTTGCGCGACCGGCAGATCAGACGCCGACGGCTGCGCGAAAACGACGACTGGCTCGTCAACGACGTCAGGCAGGTGCTCGTGCCTACGCACGCTCGCACTTACACCGTCGACAACAACATCAGCGCCTTGCACCCCAAGGCCATCGTCGAGGAGTTCGATATGATGCCGCGCCCCATAGTACTGCCGAGACCCGCGCGTGGCGCTGGCTAAACATCTACTAATGTAGTAGTAGGAGCTATCATTTTCCGCAGCTCGTGTACTTCTACTTATTTGTATTTTAAATTATTATATTTTCTATGCTTTGATTCCTATATCACTTTCAATATCTTAATGATATTTTGTCTCTGACATTGTGAATCTATATAGTAATGCTTTAGCTGTTTCTCTCAATGTATTTAAAAATTCCAATCGCCGTGTGATGGATCATGACTCGCTAAGTTTAACTTTTACTTCTCTATTTGTTCTGTTGAACGAAATAGATATTTAGTAGTCAACTTATTTTTAAATTTTCATCACATAATATTTTCTCAACATCAGTCTTCTAATCATCATTTTATACCATCTTAAATAGTGCAACATTATAAAACTTAAATATAATATAGGCTAGTTTCGAATATATGACTTTAAAAAAAATCGTATTCACTTAGTCTTAGTCTGGCATCGTCTTTGCTATTATCGCCTAATGCTGAAATAATTATTAAAAACTTTCACATACCATTTGCCACCAGACTGCACTTTACGAAACGTACAAGGAGGTTTGACACAGTGCATTTAGCTCCGAAGCAATTTAATAACGAACTTCAAAAATGTATGGACCTGAAAGGTTAGACAAAATGCAATCGCTTCGAGTCGATTCAATGGCGAACTTTAAAAATTTATAGAAGTGACAACAATTTTTAATAAGTCACGTGATTGTCGCGCGTCAATTCCATGCAATTTTCAAGTTCGCTATGGAATCGCTTATAACGAATGCACTCTGTCTAAACCCCCTGGCAATAACGTTCGATAAGTCACGTGATTGTCGCGCGTCAGTTCCATTTTGTCTAACCCCACATATGCACTTGCAAACATGGTCATTAGTTAAGGATATCTATATTTAATATACACTAATATTAATAGATTCAGTCCCAACTTTACTGAATTCGGTTTCTTAATCTTGTTAAGCTTCAATATAATATGTTATAATGCGTATTTATAAAAAAAAACTAGTCAGTAAGTTTATCGAGAAATACTATTAAATATTTCTTATCATACCAACCAGTACGTTTAATAAAAATTGTCATTATCAAATTAATTATTCTCTCATCGCTTTAAGTGTAATTTATTAAAAAAAATATAAATTAACAAAATATAAATGTGTCGTACACAATATTGGCATTTCGCTTTGTCTTAAACGTTTAGTATTAATTATAATTGTACGTTCCAACTTGTATGTTGTTTAGGTTAATTGTAACCAACTTATGTATAAGTGCCAACGTTTTAGTCCTCGCATTTAAATCACGAAATCATATTTAGATAGACAACGCCATCTACAGCATGACGAGAGAAACTTTCCCTCGGGAAGGAACTTCTAGAAATTCTGGTCATAATACTTTAAACACGTAGGAAGTAGAAAGTACTATATTAATAGCTAAAGGTTATATTACCATAGTTCACAATTGTCTTTTATCACAATTCTAGCAGTATAAATAGAATGTTGAATATAATCGAAACTGTTTTAAGGAAATTAATTATTAATTATTATATGAAAAGTAGAACAATACTACAACTATGTTATTGATATGAACAGTAATGGAAATGCATTCCATTATTTACAGAATCTTTCTCTCTTTTGCAATAATTAGTACATCTTTAGCTTGGATTTCCATTGTCAAAACGTAGAATATATTGCCATCCCTTTCTGTCCCTATGAGAAAAAAAGAGATAAAAACCCCTTTTTTCTTTGTGTAGAAGTTAAAACCTACCGTTAATGCACATTGAATGTCTATCGTAATCACATGTCATTTAGTAATTCTTAATCATTATTATTTGTAAAATACGGTTGTAAAAATTCGTAAATGTTTCGCAATTAATTTTAAAATGTTATTTGTGTTTGACAGTTGTATAAATGATGGACAAATCTAGATATGGTTTCGTTTAATTATAATTATTAAATGGAGAGATTAATTTCCTATGTACGGCTGCATTTTTATTTCTATTGTCAGTAAGAAATGTAACAAATTGTTACCGTGATTTTTCAAAGCCGTAACAAAAGAACATATTGCTATCTCTTTCATTATCTGTGACAAAACAGAGATGACAACGCTTTTGTACACATGTAAGTGTAGTCAAACCATAGCAGGCTTATTAACTAAGGTTTGATTCCACCTGGAGTGTAGTATTATAGTAATTATCATGATTTTCTGGTAAATTGGAATTAATTCAAATTTTTATGTTCCGATTTTGTACCCCAAGTAAATTCCCGCCCTCTGATTATAAGTTCTTAACAATGTAATTATTTTTGAGTAATTTTTCACTAAGATTTGGTTTTTAATAACACCTCCACCGTTTTGTAAGAAATTTGTCTATTTAGTATTATTTTCTTACCTCCATAGATTTAGTTACGAAATATCATAACTTTTGAAGCAAATTAATTTATTTACATGTCAGATATTTTTTTCTATTTTGTATATGATTAATATTAATTTGTACAGAATCATTAAATGTTGTGTCATATAGAAGCAAGAAGTATTTTTTTGTTTAACTTTATTTGTATTTTACTTATACTTTTGGAATGTAAGTGAATAAAAAAATGTCTAAGCAAATTTAGTTTCAATTTTGAAAGTTTACAGCGCCATCTAGTATTGAATAGCGTAAAGACGACGGTAAATAAGGAGGATGGAAAAGAGCGGTTGGATTTTGATAAACTTTGGAAAATAATAAAGTTAAGGAGAAACTGAAAATATTATAAAATAGAATAAGGAAATAAGATTAGCACGCACTGTTTGTTTGATAATATATTTCTAAAATCTGTCTTCTAAATTCCATCCAAATCCTAATTCTGGATCCGCCGCCGATTCCACCTCCGTAGTTACATTATATGTAGTTACATTATATAGTTAGTTACATTTTATAATGCCCACTGCTACATACAAAAAGAGACGAAAAATAGTACGACGAGTATATTTACTTACATAGCTTTAGTTAATAGAAAGGCCAAGTGCATATGGAGATCGAGGTCGACGACCTGACGGTGTATTTCGCGGCGCGAGATGCTGCGATACGGTCGCTATGGCAACGCGCGCCAAACAACCAACAACCTCTGCGCCATGAACATGACGTGGACAATACAAAGAAAAATTTTAGTAGCTACTATTTATGATGTTATTTCACATATAGATTTCCAATAAAGTAAAGAATAATAAAAATACTACAAGTACGTCAAAAGATGAACTTTTTTAAAAAACATACTTAGTTCAAACCTTTTTCATATTTTAGTATAAAAGAAGGTATCAAAAATTATAATCTGCCAACAGCACAAACGCATTAATTTTATTTATCAATAAACGTTACCGAAGCACTGCTTTTAAACTTAACTTACTTAGTGCTTTTACCTTGACTTTAGTAATTAAAATTGCCTTTTACAACAATTACTTTAAAATTATAATTTAACTTATGTAACACGAAAATAGCGTGATTTACATGAAAAAAAACAACCAAATCTACAATAGGCTACATATAATTGTTATAAGAATTCTGACATCCTGAGCTTTTGAAGGTTAATTTTAATATTTTACTATAATTTAGTTAAATTTTGTTGGAAAAAATTTATATAGTTGGTCTGCGATCAGGAAAAAATCAACATTCATATCAATTCTAGCTTGTGTTGTAGCAACTTTCAAATTTAGAACAGAAGGAGGCAAACTAGCAGCGGGAACACCGAGGTGAGGTATACGAATTTATTAGGACACTTGTGAAGTTTCTTCAACTTGTAACGTTCTCATTTATGTTTAGAATAAATCGATTAATTGCAATACTATAGGCTAAGGTCAAGGCTCGTAACAACTAACTATTACTGTTAATCAGAAAAATACGTCATTATTATAGCTAAAGTCGATTCCGCTAGTGACCAAGCTTCAATGGTTAAGCGTTCTAATTATTATCATTCATTCAGTTGGGTTATGCAGAGTTATTATGTTATGTACTCGTATATTAGAACAATATATTCAAAGCCTAGCTAATAAATAATAGCTTTCACTACTCGCTTACCTATTATTCCTAGAAAAAAAAACTTTACTAGAAGTTAATCAAAATTCGAAACATTTAAAATCGATCGTCATTTTTCTAAAATTATTATTACTGGGGCCTAGTCCCAGTAGTAGACCTAGTCCTATTCAACGTGTTTAGAAATATATATTTAACAAGTTAATTTTATAATGTTACTTTGTTTCATTTTTAAGTATAGCAACTTTTAAAGGAAATAATGACATCACACATAGTCCCAGTAGTCAACATTCACCTTTAAAATAATCAATAACTCGTGGATTTTATAGCGGTGGCAATAGTAATTTGTAGAGTGCAGCGCACACAGACTGACACGCAACGCCCCCTGTCCGCTGCACTCGTATAATGTAGAAAAGTCCGGATATCTATGAATTCACCTTTAGCCTAAAATGCATAAAATAAAGTTGTCCATTTAACGCTCAAACAATCTGGAATCCGGAATCGTTTTTTTTTTAAGTTTGAGTATTTTCGCGTGGTTTGACAGAAGTAAATTTTGTCGGAACAGCTAATTGCAGTTTCAGTAACGAGAATTAACACAAAATTTGTAAACTAGTCTTACGTCCTACATAAGGGCTATCTAGCAGATTTCTGTCTATCTTTAACCAATTTTTTTTTGCATCCATAAGAATATTTTAAAAAAAAGCAGAAAAGTACTTCTTTAATTTGTTGTGCCTAAGAAAAGGAAAGTAAAAGTTTTAATAACATTAATGGATGTCGGGGCGTTTCAGGCAAAAGATTTTTACATGTTATGTTTGTACGTGAGCTTTAATTTCCATGAAGGCGAGGGCGGCACGTGGGCAGCGGTCAGTCGTCGCACCGCGGCCGTCGCGCGCTGGACATGGCGAGCGACCTCTCGTAACCACAACACGAAACTAGCAGCCATGGCTGAGGATATTCCAGGTCTGTTCTATTTTCAAATTATTCGAAAAAAAAAAACATTACTACTTTCGCGCCAATTAATTTGACATTAAAAACTTTAAGTTTTAAATGTAATTTAATGTCGAATTGATTATTCTTAAAGCAACAACTATTTGTAGCAAAACTGTTGGACAAAAGAAAATTATTGTTTTATAGAATAAACGGTGTATTCTTGTAACTTGATTGCCCTTAAATTGCTATTGATTTTGTAATTCAACTAGATTTAGGTCGTATCAATGAAAACATTTTGTATGTCCATATCTCACAAATTTTTGATAAATTAAGAAGTAGATTGGCAATCTAATTTCATCAAAAAGTCATGTACCTAATTATTATGAAAGTGAAGTATCCTTCTTGATCGTTAACTTCCCTTTCTTATGTGTTTTCCAACACTTAAAAATGGTGATCAATCAATTTAAGCGGAATAGATTGGTTATACTGTATATTAAATAGCATTACATACTTTTTAAATGATAACAATAGTCAACATCTTTATGACTTCTGAAATAATAATATTTACTATGAATAAGAGAGAGCGTCGGTGGCTCAGTGGTCAAGCACTTGACTTGCAATCTGCAGGTCCTGGGTTCGAATCCCGCCATGTACCAATGTGTTTTTCCATTTTCCGATTTATATATGTACATTTATCCGACGTTCTTACGGTGAAGGAAAACATCGTGATGCAACCTGCACATGTCTGAAGAAATTCAAAGGTATGTGTGAAGTCAACCAACCCGCACTTGGTCAGCGTGGTTGACTATGGCCTAGTCGCCCTTAAGTTAGGGTAGGCTCCGAGCCCCTCGGTGGGGACGTACAGTACAGCTGATGATGACTATGAATAATATTTGGGCATTTAATATATAGGTATATATTAATCCTAAGTAAAATAGTAATCAAAACTCAATTACGGACCAAACCTCCCGGTAATCTGTCCCTAAATATGAAAAAACTGGCTAGTACTATAAAATATATTTCCATGTGTTGCAAATATAAGACAACTAACACAGATTATTTTTAAAGAATATCATGGACATAATCTACGTTTTAGTTATTTTTAATATTGTAACCATATTTTCTTGGCCAAATGAAAAACAATTGCTGTCGTCCATACGCATGAAGAGGGAAAAAAGCCCTTGAAGGTCAAAATTAACATAAACTCTGTAATTTTATTTTCGCGTCATAAAACATATTCATACTTTCTATTTCCAGCCCCTTAACTAATTCGGCAAATGAAAGCCTTAGTGAGTTTCGTACTTGATTACAATCTGATGTCCGATTAGGAGCTGAACATTACCTCAAGGTCGACGGATATTTCGTGCGTCTAATGTATTAAAGTCATTTGTTTCGAAAAGTTCTAGGTTTTAATAGCACTTAGGTACACAGACTACGCAAATTTTACTTATGTATATTGTATTTCATCTGAAAAATCGGTATATTTGCGTTAGTTTTACTAATTTCTGTCACAGTTTTAGTCCACTACCGAAGTGACTGTATTAAAAGCCTTTTCCTAAACCATATTCTCATCCCTCTCATTGTCTTCGAAAGAAACATCATTTATTTTTTGAACAGATATTTCGGCAGTTAAAACACTGGTCAATTTACATTATGTTTGAATATAATTTATTGTGAATAACTTTCCACTCGTACAGACACTGGCGCGGTGTTCACGTTCGGCAAGTCGCGGTTCGCAGACAACGAGCCGAGCCACTTCTTTATCAAGAACGACCCTGTGGTCGCCATCTCGTGCGGCGACGAGCACAGCGCCGTCATCTGTCGTGAGTAATTAACACCGCTAATTTAGCTACTCATGTTATAATATAAACATATTCAATAGGCTGGCTGATTTTTAATTCATTAAAAATATTGATCAAATGAGACCTCACTCGGTCAAAATTGGTTAAAACGTTTATGCTGCTGAACCTCACAAATGTAGGCACATTGACAAAGTTCAAAGATATATTATTTAGTGGGTAAGTACTTAAGAAGTCAGAAAGTTTATCTAGTATTGTTAACTTGTAAAGTTAAAGCGTAAGAGCTGACAATTATCTCTAGATTTTACTCCTCTGTGATTTTTGTTAACGATCTTTATGAGCTTTAAAGGTTTATTATTTAATAAATAATTACTGTATTTTAAGCAGTCCAGACGATCTTATCCAATACCAGTAATAAAGCATTTCTTTACTAAACAAAGCGGTGACATTGACCTTTGTCAAGTAACGATTTAATTGGCCCTTTACGTGACTTAAGACTTCAGTTAAAAGGCATGCATTGAACAGTAACATAGGACATTGATCTTTTACTAGGATTAGTTTTATGCTCACATATTTGCAGTTTCGCGTGTGTGAAACTCAAGTTATGCCCAGCTCACATTATTGCTATTAAAGCCTATAATATAATGCACTAATTGTTCTTCTTTAGTGACAAATCAAATGTCTTTTTTCTTTTTCTCGGCCGTTAGAGTCTTGTAAGACTAGCCGTGGTCATCATATATCACATTAACCTTTAGGGCAATTGAGGATTTCCTAGTGTAAATTATTCCTTAGTACGGGTTGACAGTATAGTATATAGCAAAGCTTTGGGAATACTGCGTCGATTCACTATGTGTGTGTTGCGCAGAGAATGGCCGCGTGTTCGTGTTCGGGGGGAACGCGTGGGGACAGCTGGGGCTGGGCCACCGTGAGGAGGCGACGCGGCCCAGCTGTGTCAAGTGGCTCAAGCCCCAGCGCGCTATGTTCGTCGCATGCGGACGCGCACACACCGTCTTCGTTACAGGTTACAATAAACTTTGTATTTACTTAAACTAGACTATCATATGTCTATATTTTCTTTAAATTCCAAAAGACTTATACCTACCTAATGTTACTGATATTTTAACATCATTAATATTTCAAGATACAAACGCGATCTACACTGTGGGCTGCAACGAGGAGGGCCAGCTAGGTGCGGGCGACACAGAGCCGCGAAGTGTACCGCACCTTGTCGAGCTGGAAGCCGCGCCCGCGCCTGTGCGCCAAGTTTCCGCCGGCAGCAGCCACACCGCTATACTTACAGGTGTTCCTACTTCTCACAGGACACACTCTAGTGTGATTATACTAGTCACATTTCCGTCGGTCCCAATAGTGGATTTCACCAGCACCAAAGTTAAGGGTTTGGTAACAACTTCAACATATGTATGTACAGAGGATGGGCGAGTGTTCGTGTGCGGGTCGAACTCTGAAGGGCAACTGGGCGTGGGCGAAGGCACACGCAGCTGCAGCCGCCTCACCGAGCTCAAGTTCATGGAGCGCATCTCTTTCGTGGAGTGCGGATACTATCACACCGTCTTTATTACCGGTAATAGAAAGATAAAATACTTTGTGGACGGTGCAAACTTTAATTACTAGTATGAAGCTTCTAAGTTTATATATGCTAACCAATGAACCAGCGAATATTTCGAATCATCTGGGTTCTGCTGGACGCAGGCCCTCTTCAAATTATCCATCAAAATTAGCAAGGTCTCTATTCACTCCAATTTTAATTTACGATATTTACTTACAGAAAAGGGTGCAGTTTTTGTAACAGGCGATAATGAGAATCAGAAGCTCGGTATCCCCAATACAGCCACTACGATATACTCTCCGGAGGTGCTTCCGCTTAATGTACCGATCAAGAGCGCGTGTTGCGGCGCTAACCATACATTTCTATTGTCTATGGACGAAAGTCAGATACTGGCATTCGGTTCCAACGAGAAAGGCCAGCTGGGGATGCCGCAGGAAATGGAAAATGTCACCACCCCCACTGAGATAGATATGGAGAAAATGTTCGATGGGTACCAGCTGAAGCTTGTGGCTTGCGGTGCGATGCATACAGCATTTGTCACCGGTGAGTCTTATGTCTTAGTTAATCTTTAGTCATTTGTACTTTTTAATCTATGTTTCTACATAGAATAAGATTTATAATTTTTTGCACTATAATTCGGTCATTACCTGACTTATCGCTATCATTAAATGTGTTGTTATTTTTATTAAATGGTTTGCTATTTTCAAGTAACGTGCATTTGTTAAAGGACAAACATAGGGGTTACTGACAGCAGTCATTAATTATACACCTGCATGGCATGTAAATGAAGTTCTTAAAGGAAAATTAAAACTTGAAAAAAAAACAAATATCAAGCAAGTAATAACGAAAACTAATTTTTATTTAAGTTGTTCAGAAGTGTTAAGTAATAATTATTTGTCTATAAATTATCCATTTTATTTAAAAAATAAAATTCATTATTAGCTCAATATTTTGGTTCTAAAAGTTGCATTTTTTTGCTGCAACACCACTGCTATGATACTTGTATTTAATGTTCTTCATAGTATCCATACATCCATAAAATCAATTTCTTAACACACGATATTTTTTAAAACAATGTTTTCATTTATATACTTACCATATGTATCAGTATCGCGAATTCATTACAGATAACGGTCTACTTTACACATGCGGCGAGTCGCGACACAACAAACTGTGTTTAGAGGAGGAGGCGGACGTCGATAACTCGAACGAGGCAGTACCTAATCAATACACGCCCAAGCGGGTCACCGCCATGGACGGCTACATCGTCGACAACGTATCTTGCGGCGGCTGCCACACGCTGCTCACTGCCACCAAGAGTTCCAGCGACGATTTATTAAACAACGGATTGAGTACATCGCAAGAGCAAGCCCAAAAAATGACTTCAATCGAATTACCACCGCTACAAAAAGTACCGGGGCAAAATAAAATCGGCGATATGTTGACTGGCGACGTTCTAAATTCCAACTACAACGAAAACCACACGGACACTGTGAACGCAAACAATCACGAAGAAATTGGATCGATAGATTCATTAGAAGCGAACGTGAGCGGTTCACACATCGTCAACATAAACGACCTTGATGAAACTGGTAGTACACACGAAATACCGGACATAAACAAAGATGACATACATTCGACTTCGGTAATAAATGCTGAAATGAAAGGAACGCCTTCACCGGCGCTTGCAGAAATCGAAACAAAGGACATTTTACGAAGCCCGGGTAAACTTGTTGATAAATCCAAAGAAGAAATTGGAGACGTTATCCACAATTTAGAGAAAGATGCAGTAATAAAAATGGAAGTCGTTGAAGATATTATACATAAGACGGAAGCAAAATTAAATCCATTGCATATTGATGAAAAGACAACGCTTGAAATACCGGATAAAACTGCAGAAATAACAAACTCTCCGCCTCCAAAATCGCCGATCATTCAGGATTTGCTCCACATACCAGACATATCGCAAATGAGCCCTAATTTGAGCACGCATAGTGATGATGGTCAGAAGAGTGAAACGGGACAGTCTGAAAACGAGACGATCTTATGTGCTTCGGACAAATCTAGCCCTCAAGCTGGTAAAACTAAAACACAAGCGGTATTGCCCATAGTAAGAAGTGAAGATCATATCGATTCAAATGAAGACGCCCACAATGAAGGCGTAGTAGTTGAAAATAAACTCGAAGAAAAGGGTCGCTTTGCACGTATCTTCCAATCAATCAGAGAGAAAGAGAATTCTTGCATGGGCAAAGGAAAAGTTATCGAAGAAAAAGTTATAGGTAAGCAAATAGACCATTTCATTTTCATTTTGATTGATTAAAATATTTGGTGCAATTCATGTAATTGCTATTTCTTTAAATAAATATTCATAGAAAACAATAAAAAAAGGTAAAAAGTGATTAGAACAGCTTTTCGTTATTTTACCCTTATTTAAACCTCTAAATATTTAGAGCTGTTTGTACTTGTATATATGAGTTCTTTATTTTGTAATTTGTCAGAAAACGTCCACAAAGGAATGGACACCGCGGAGGAAGCCGTGCACAAAGTGGAGGAAAGAGTTGAAACAGAAATAAGAAACCAAACTAATTCAAGAACTTGCAACATTTTATAATTTAGATGATAAATAATTTGTTTTGTCTTTTATAAATGTTTAAAAATTTCGATAATCTTTCTATTCAACATTAAGGCATTATTAATTTGTATATTTGTTATAAAACTTATTTTTATCTTAACATTGTTAAAGAAAATTATTTCGATTAAATAATTGCTAATATTCTCATTTTATCAGTAGTTTTAATTTTACATATTACATTTGGTCTACTATGCTTAAAACTAGAAAATACGCTATTTCTAAAGGTACATTGGAGGAAATTAAACAATTTGATCTTTGTAATCCTGGCGTAATGACGCTGCTGGTACCATTATATCATTTTCCTTATTTTCATAGTACGATGCAGACGTCGTCGAAAAACGTGTTTTATAATAATATTATTTCAATCAATGCTTTAAAAATTAAAAAAACTAAGCGTATGACTTGTTTATCTCTTCATCGTCAAACGTTAAAAAAATCGTACATAATTGGCTCGACAGCAAACGAAACGGCCGACGTACATTCCGGCTCGTCCGGTCTGTGTGAAAACTATGTATATATTAAAAAAAAAACAGAATTAGCCCAGAGGGACGTTTATTAAATAAAATTGTGACACGTAACGTTAACAGTTCTACAAGGAATGAATGTTCTGGTTAGTGTTATGCGAGTGTAGACCGAGCCTTAACTTCGTCGGCAACTGCTCTTTTAACTTACGGCCAATCTCTAAGTTGGCAGCTTCATGTTTTAAGTTCGTCATCCAAACACCTGTAGAGACAATTCTTTTTCATATTTTTTAATAACTAATAACTAAATATACATTTTTATACATAACAACTCACCCACTTTACATTTGGCTCGTATATTAACCACAACGCCACAGATTTCCTCTTCGTGTGGTAAGTTTTCGCCGATAAGTATCAGAACCTACATTAACCATAATAAGTTTAATTTATAAAAAAACCGTGTCACAGTGTCTTGGAATTCGCCACGCCATTCTCTATGAGGCTGTGTGATAAATATGTTGATGTTTTGAGCTATGTTTGTATAACTGTCAAATTTTACCAGCGTTGGTATTTAAACGTTGTTGCCGCTGCTTTCTCAAATGGTAAGAAAGGGAGGACTATATGTCTTGTACAAGTGTATTAACAACTGCCCATTGTTTAAAACTACTCAGCACTAACCACATATAACCAGATATTGTCGAGGTCTGCGGCGCGCTTTCTGTCAAGAGTCAGCAGCCAGCGGCCGCCCTGCTCGTTGGCGGGATCCTCCCACATCGGCCGAATGCCCTTTTTGAACACCGCGTAGCCTTGTCCTATCGGTAACTCGGACGGTGTTTTGGTATGATGATATATACTAAAAAATAATTACAAAGCAGTAACACTCGATGTTATTTTGTTTTTTAGGAATAAGCCTATCGATACAGACAAGCCGTAATTTAAAGGCCGCAAGTCTAAGGGTGTCGATGACCTCTTAACACTAAGGATCGTATGGCTCATAAGCTTTATAAAGTCACACAAATTCAGTAAACTCACCTCCAATAATCTTCTACCGTGTCAAACGTTGTCAACTCCACAAGGTTCTCACTCCAATCTTTGCTCGTATTCGTATACATCCAAAAACTCCACGTATTTTGTAAAGGATGTTTAAAACTTAACAGTTCCATGTTTTCGGATTCGATGAGTTTATCGTTTTCCATAGCCTTCAATAAAATTATATCTTTAGGAAAATATTTAATTAAGAACTGTTAACGAGACTCGTTCAACATCTATGTTTATTTAATATAATGTTGTCATAGCATTTTCTTCAGTAGGAAGTTGTTGAAATCTTAAATACGAGAACCTAACGGAGAGTTTCAAATTCTGAGTAACTTAACACTTACAACGCCTCTAAAACGTCGCTTAGTTAATTTGAAAACTTTGAAAGAGTTTTCGAAATATTTGTAAAAAGTAAATAATTATAAATATTAAAAGAGTTATTGATAAGAATAAAGTCCAGACTCCAGAATTTTTGAAATAACAGCATTATTTATGAAATACTTACATTTTTCTTCTTCGGTTTAATACACGAGGCCATAACAAATTAAAGATAATCCGCACTAAAGTAATGGAATATTGAAAATGCAATAATTTTTTTTTTATCACAGATAAAAGGCAACAGGCAACTTATAAAGACCTCTTATCAAAAATTGCCATGTTTGCGATACTTGGTATTCCCCAGTGTTCTCCGTAAATGTTGCAACTACTACAGATGTTTTGTATATTTCGTAGAGTAATTTGTCGACAATGCACTCATAAAGTGTAATTTTTTTGTAGATTTGTGGTCAAAAAAATTTAAGCACTCTTATGCTCAAGTTATTTGTCCCAGGGGCATATGTGAAACTAAATCATGATAGCTCACTAGCGCCCCCTTTTTAATTTGTTGTAATCATAAAAGCCGAAAAATGCACGACAGCTACAGTACACAAGCGTGACAGTGGTACGCTAGTGAGCCGTCATAATTTTGTTAGACTTCAGCCTGACAGCCTTGTCGGACTTTGATAGCAAAAGCCTTTCTCATCGGACCAGATATCCTTTCTTGACTATAGACCATCCTGGACTATACGCCTATGAACGTCAGCCTAATTTGTCTATGGTTGAGCATGTGGTTTGAAAAAAGTTGTTATCCGAAAACTTGTCGCCCATTTCGTCTGGAAATATAATCGTTTCTAGTAACATTGTAAAGTTATTACCAGTTATTACTTTCAAAAGAGTTAATTCCAAATATATGTATAATGGTTGACGTTAATTTAATGTTAAATTTATAAATTGAGTAAAAAATCTGAAATTTCATTAATTTCGAACTAACCGTGGGCTTCTAGGTCCAAAATCCACGTTTAATACATATTGTTCTGTTTTATCTATGATTATGACTGGGGTCACGATGTATACAGAGATTTTTGTGTCAGAAAACAGTTAATCTTTCAATGGAATATTCTCCCAGCTGTTCTTCAATTAACTAAGTTATATATGATAGAAGTCCTTGTTTATTTGTAGGATTTTCATCTTTAAGGTTATGTCACAAATTTTATCTTTATTCATCAACCAAAACTGTTTTGAGTTGAAACTTTTCACAAGTTTACATTGAAGGTAAGGAGTAAATTGTAAATAAAACCAAAGCTTTATTTTAGTACTTTTTATACAAAATACCAAAACATTCTTTAACATATATGCGCAAACATCAATTTCAAACAATGAGTTGTTACACTAGCGAGACATAAACCATCGTACAGGGATACTAAAGCGTGACAAATTAAATAAACAAAAGTGTTAAAATGTTAAAAAAAAAGAAAATTCTGAAGTCAACTTCCTGAATCACCGGATACTTAATAAGTAGTAAATACAGACTTACAACTAGGTGACCATTTTAACATAACCGAGCATAGCTTTAGTACAAACATCAGACTTTTGGTTAATCGATAGTCAATAACTGCTGGTTGAACCAAGCTCTCGTTACGAGGCAGATGTGAATGACAACATAAATACTACTTCTGTTAAATAAAACATATCTCAGGGCAGCAACGGCCGGAGATGACAAAGTACACACTTCTGTTGACAAATACTTACACAATGTAACTCTGAAAATATCCATTCTCATGGCTTATTTGTATAACTTCGCCATATTGAAATGAAAACCCAATTATCTTCTTTTATTACCAATGTCTTTTCAGACAAAATATTTGGAGTTATTCCAATATACAATACATTTCAATACACAAAGTAAGAAAACACTACAAAGATCCATAACAAAGCCTTTACATAATTTTGGACCACAACTTGTAATATTTAGCACACAACTCTATTTTGGCCTGCCTCAGTAAAGTATACAATACTTCAATAACTGTATTATTATTTTGTTCTTCAGTGAGTTGTGTGACTATATTTGTTGTGTACAATTTGTGACCTATCTTACTTACAATAATTGTCCACAGAAGTTGTACATATTCTAAAAATAATTACATTAAAACATGCTTCATTTTAAAGTCATCTCTTAACCGTTGTTGCTTATTCTAGACATTATTTTAATAATCTAAACAGTATAAAGATTCTTTGTTGCAGAACTATGTTTAACCATAGTGTCTCTGTGTAGCTGGAAGCCAATTTTTCCATGGATGCCTAGCTGCTCTTTTATTTTCCTTCCAATCTCAAGATTGGCTTGTTGCTTTGATGTATCTGCCGTCCATACACCTAAAAAAATAATAGTAGTTTTGAGCATGTTGTAACAATTAAATTAATTTTAAATTAAATTTTGTAGTATTAATTTAATTACATAAATTGTTACATTTATAAATTATGATTAACTAATTATTATTGCCGAGGTATATTTCAATTTATTAATCTTTTATGGGCGCAAAATAATAAAACTCAAACTCACCAATTTTATCAAGTTTAGGTCTTACATTCACAACCGCACCACAAATTTCATCAGAGTGCTCAAAGTTTTCACCTATAAGTAGAAGTATCTGAAATAAAAAAAAATATTAAATGAGTTACTGTTCCAGTTTTATGATATTTTAACTGTCAATAGACATGTGTATATTAGAACCCTTTATTTAAAATCTGCAGAAATGGTGCACAAAAAAATATTTTTACTTACAATTTCCAACCAAAATCGGTCTAAATCTGAGTTACGCTGCTTCTTCTCAAGACTGATAAGCCATCGGCCACCCATTTTGTTGGCATCATCTTCCCACATAGGCCGAATGCCCTGTTTGAACACTGCATAATCATGACCCTGACGTAATTCAGAGGGTAGTTTGATATGGTGGTACAATCTAAAATTTGAAATTGTATTTATAACATTATTGCAGATTAAATTTATGGTATTGTAATGTAGCAACTATATAAATAAGATTTAAACAACACAATGTAAAATATTGAAATTATATTAAAACTATTGAATCTTACTGTTGCTATGATATTCCACCACAAAATAATTGAACCCTAATTTACCTCCAAAAATCTTCCACCGTATCAAATGTCGTCAGTTCAAGTAAGTTCTCCTCCCATGTCTTCGTTCTATCATTATCGTAAAACCACAGACTCCAAGTATTTTGAAGTGGATGCTTGATGAGGAATTCTGGTGGGAGCTCGGCAGGGGTGTTAGTCTTACTCTCAGTAGTAGTCCCCTTTAACACAGTAGACATTTTTATGAAACTTAACCTATACGAATGTAACTTAAAAAATCACGTATTTTAATATAAATTATACAAAAATATATTTGGCTTTGGGTCAACTAGGGTATTAAAGACAAGGATATGTTTTCAAAATTACTTTAAATTAAGCGAACAAGAAACAAATGCAACAGTGAAAGTTGGTATAGCCACATCACCATAGATTATCGTTAATTGACGTAGTATTTTAGCAATTTATTGTCAAAACATTAATTTGCGGCGGTTATAGAATTTTTAATTATTTGCTACCCACCTCAACTTCTTCGGTATTATTACCAGCCATATCACAAATTCTTTTTAGAGCCTTGGATTTTTGCAAAAGACAGCCATCGAAGCGGTGTTACAACATCTTCCTAAAAATTTAACAGATAAAAAAGTAACAGGTCTGATGGCATCTTAAATATTTTAATCATATTTCAAATATTTTTGTATTCTAAATTCTACAGAAATAATAGAAACTATTTTCTTCATTAGTTGTTAAACTGCAATATATGAAAATTTTCTTGGCGTCCGCATTCTAAAAGATAGCAACCCTTGAGGAAAATGTCAAATTTATTTGCGTTTGCGCTCTTTGTCAAACTAGAGCAGGGAGTAGAACCTCATCTTTTCAGCTTTAATTTTGCCGGTGTATCCGTCCGAATATTTCTTATTACCAGTAATTGGCTTAATATTGAAGGAAAATGTCGGTACAGACGTTATTGTTAGATTTTTCTGTTGATCCTGCACGAGTTGGGGATGAGAGCGGTCAAAAAACTGTGTTCGGCCAATTGGAGACCATTCTAAAAGAATATGTACCAAATCTTATATTAGCTGCTGATATAAAGATCGACGGTGGATCTTTAAAACTATTAACTGGGAAAAAAGGGACCACAGTGTCAGTAAGAATGTTTGATCGCGGTCTAGTAACTGTAAACATAGAATATTACAAGGAGGACACTGAAGAGCCACTAATCAGTTTCAAGGTAAATTTATTTCTGTACATTATTTCTATTGCTGCCAATTATTCAAGTGAAGGCGTTCATAAAAACTAATAACCACCATAATTTCATACATTACAGCCATCCCTGTTATATATAGAATGAAAACAAAAGTATATTAAGTTAAATTAAATATGTTATATGTAAAACATCATTTTGCATGAAATTCATATAGACCATATTTAACTAATCTTAGATATCAACTAGGTAATCAGGATATCAATTAAAAAATATTTCATTAATTAAAATATGGCTTGCTCAAAAGCTGTATAATCTAGAACATTTCAACAATACAAACTGGTTAGTACAGTAAAGAATTAGCATAAATAAATTACTGTATCATATTGTAATACTTACAGTATCTGTAATATAAATTTATGCAAAATATTTTTACTAGAAAAAGTAGTCAGAGTACCTAAAATGTAAAATACATTTAAATAAAAATAAAAAATATATTTGTATTAAATGAAATAAAATATTTTTGTAATTGTTTTAAGTTAAGGTTGAGCGCAAAATATTGTGTTTTAGTGCTGTAAACAACTGGAAAGTTCAGTGAAGGTATCCATGGATTGTGACAGAATCAAATTAATGCCAACTATCAAAAGGGGCTATAAATATGATGTTTACCTTACTAGTTCAGGTCAGCTGAAAAGGCCAGTTTGTTGACGATTTATTTTTGCCCCTTTGACACCGACCCTTTACTACAAATATTAGTAGTTTCTCTTAGTCTACAACACAGATTTTTATATAGTCCAAAGGCTTTTGTGTTAGTGTAGCTTCAATCACTATTGTTCATAATTTTTCTCTGATTATTTGTTTGTTAAAGATCATATGAAGTTATAAATATAATGTATATATAAAATACATATACCACACATCATTGGTATTAACACTTTGAGTATAATTGTTTTAACAATGTCATGGTCAATTCATTTCTATTTCAAAATCAAACAATATCTTAACTCACCTTTCATGATTAGGACACTAATCAATATTTGCTTTAAATCAAATAATATTGAATCAGTTTACATGTAGTTTCAATTCATATAACATTACCACATACATGAATGATTGCATGTTTTCATTTCATATTTTAATTGTATAGTGTGACTGTTGTCCTAACATGCTACTAACGAATCTTCCAGTGTTCACCTCAAAGCCGCTCAGCCTTATCTTACTACAAAAATCCTGATTATGAAACGCATGTTAGAGAAATCTGTATTCCTCTTGAATTTTTTTACATACCTTTTTTGCCTGACTGACAAGAAGATTACGATTGATTCCGATTATGACATAAAACTCATTTGTTTTTTAACATGTGATTTGGATCATATTCTGAGAAATAGACTTTCAGTCAGGTTTTCTTTGTTTTTTTTTTTTAATTAACTATTGCTTGTTTATCCATGTTTATTAATAGTCGGCGAGGGTATTGGAAGGTCAACTGAAAAAGTACATCACATTCATAAAATCGCAAGCTTACGCTCCGATAAAAAGGTGCTTGTTTAGCAGGTATTATCCGACGTCCGGTAAGTTGATTTGTTTTTTTTTCTGTTTTAATTGCATCTGGTTGAGAGTGTTTAATTTTGATGCCACTAAAGCATATCAAATATTTATTTCTTTAAGTATGTTGTATTCAAATAAAAAAGAAAATATAACATAAAAAGTTTCTTAAAAAAACATATAAAGTATTAAAGGTTGTTGGCTGTTCAATAAATAAATAAACAAATAAATTACTATAATTAAATACTTGCTTGTGATGATTTTTAAGAATATAAAGGTGATAAAGTATTATTGAATTGACTGTGATATTCACTAGCTTTCAATTAGCTAGCTAGCAATACCTTAAAGTTCTGTTCTATTATTCATGAATAATTTACCATTAAATTTTTAGTAATGTTTTTTTACATATTCAGTTTATAATTACAGACAATTTTTCAGTTAATTTAAAAAGATAAATATTTATTTTTTAATTTCCGCCGTAAAAATTAAGCCAAAACATTATAATTTATAAAACCACGCACGCCGATCCCACGTGAGTGGGATAAGGCCAGGGTGATGGTGAACTAAAGACTTGCGTATAAATAAATTCGCACCGGCACCCTAAGCGCATTGTCGTTTAATCCGCCGTAGTGTTTACACATCTCGTTCACGACCCTCACCCTGTTGGGGGAAAATAAGGAGATTCCTCAAAATTATTTTAAGTGAAGATGAGCGAGTATCAAACCGATATTATTGATGTCAGCGACATCGCGCTTTTGAAAAATCCCTCAAGAACAATACCTACTACATGTATGCATCGGGATTTAATATAATTTTATTAATGTTTAGTTTGAATTAGTCACTTTATTTTACGCCAGCGGCACGTAACTAGACGTTGACGTAAGGGGGTTAAATTTGTTGTCCAAATGTTCGATACTGTGCCACAAATCTTAACTCTTGTATATATTATGGATTAACATAATCCAGCACCATAAATACAATAGCAAATATTACCTGTGTAAATATTTGCAATAATTTACTAATACCATACCAACTAAGCTTAACCTTGAACTGTGATATCGTTCATATCAAACAAGGGCGGATTCGAATACACGACCGTCAATTACACACTTACACATTTTTGCTTTATTCATATTTAGTTGTATTATAATAATTAATTGTATTTCCAGATGAGAGACTCCTTGAGTATGACATTGATGGAGTGTTATTTGATGAACAGTCTCCATTCCAAAGAGTGCAGATTGTTCACTCCAAGTCACTTGGTAACATGTTGGTGTTGGACGACTTACAAAGTAAGTAAATAATATTATCAGATGCGCTAGAATTTATTGTAGACACACATTATCATAGATAAGTTATCTCAGTAGTAGGCTACAAAGGTAGAGGAAGACCGAAGAAAATAAGCATAGATTATGTGAAAATGGATAATAACGAACATAGATGTGTCAGCTGATAGAGATGTAAGGAAGAGTATAACTCTTTTCAAATATCTTGGCGGCCCATGCCCCTCCACCCGCGCTAAGTTTAGAGCCTCGAAGATATCTAATAACATTTACAGTAAATATTGTTCCCAACATCCATTTGGAAAAGGGCAGGGTATGAGTTTCTTACATGGTCCTAAGAGGATATTGGCCCTTAGCTGGCACATAAATTTAGGAACAAACAAATCAGGAAATAATTATCCGAAGACATTTATTTGAAATTTGATATACATATTATTTTCTTTGGTGATATTTGAAACTGTAATGTTAAATGTTATGCGCAGTTTAATTATTCATTAATCACATAAAATTATATATTTATATTGTATTTTTATTAGTCAAAAATGCAAATAGTATGTTTATAACTTTATAACATAAATCATTTTTAATGTAACATAGTAAAAGGTCAAGGTGTTTGTCCAGGAACAAAAAAATGACCTTTTGTATCTAGAATTTTGTTTGCGTATTATGATTTAAAATGTAATATTATTTAATCATAGAATTGGCATGTGCTAATTAATGCAAATTAAATATTGCCAAGGACATCAACTTTTTTAAATGTTAATTCTATGCGATTATTACAAGTCTACTACAAATAAACGTAAACGAGAAATACCACTGACATAAAAAATGTTGTTGTCTCTGTTTATACAAAGATAATGAAGAGGGACGATAAAATGTTTTCATATAATTCCTTTATTTGACAATGGAAACTCAGTCAGATTAAGGAATGCGAGTATTTCTTATTTGTTTACATTTGATACTGAAGTAATATCATGTTATTTTATTTCAGACATATCTGAAGCTGATCTGGTCTACACGGAAACTCTTATGCAGCGGGGTCGAGAGAATTATGAAGGCAAAGAAATTGTCATTTTAGGTAAATAAAATTATATACGTTGAGGACAATAGAAAATGGAATTTGCAGCTAAACACGAGCAATCGGACACCTGACTCACCAAACTCGCGAAGCGACTGCGAAACGTGCTCCGCACAGAAAGAGAATATTTTTTTTCCTATATCTCCCCTCTTCCACCCAATCCACATCCCCTTTCCATCCTTCTCTTGTAACAATACGGAGTGAAGGAGAAAAGGACTAAAATGAGGCTTCCAACACCATACTCTTCAGACGAAACGCAGAAGTGCTAACACTTTTAGTTGCCCCATTTGTACAACAGGTGTTGTTGCTGGCGTCTACCACTGATCCTTCCTAAATATGTGTTCCTTCACTTCAACATCATAAACTTACCATCTTATAATTAAGTTGCTGCGATATATGTGATATTTAATTCCTTGTTCAGGTGGCGGGGATGGCGCACTTCTATTCGAGCTGCTGAAAGAGAAGCCCAAGTTCGTGTGGATGCTGGAAATCGACGAGACAGTGATGCGCGCCTGCGACACGCATCTGCGCTCCATCTGCGGAGATGTGCTCGAGCGGAGGAAGGGGAACAACTACGAGGTAACTTACCCTCCGTCTGCTACTGCTACTCTCTCCGATCAAATACCTCTCTATGGTCGGTAACTACTTTATGTTATCGTTTTAATTATTTTCTTTTTATTTACTTGCTTATGTATCTAATATCATCATCATCAGCTCACCCTAAGTCAAGGGTGACTGGGCCATAGTCAACCACGCTTGCCAAGTGCGGGTTGACTTCACACATATCTTTGAATATGTGCAGGTTGCATCACGATGTTTTCCTTCACCGTAAGAACGTAGGATAAATTTATATATTGAAATCGGAAATCGAAAGGCACATTAGTACATGGCGGGATCTAATATACATTTATCTTACTTCTTACTATTATTATAAATTCAAATGGATGTTTGTTAGAAGGCATCTCCAGAACAGCATGGATCTGCTGAAATAGCTCCAGAATGGCATAGATGTAGTATATATAGTCTGAAAGAACACATAGTCTACTAATTATGTTGTTTTTAAATTTCGCATAAACGGAGTCGCGGGGGACAGCTAGTTTTGAAACTGGAACGAAATTTACTTGAACTGTTATTTAAAATTTTCACATCCGTGTAATCTGTATTAAAGTTAAAAGGTTACCTGTTATATAAGACTATCACGTCTTATGCATATTTTTACAGATAATTGTAGAAGACTGCATGGTGACAGTGAACAAGTTCATCAAGGAGAACAAGAAAGTGGACTACATATTCGGCGACCTGACCGACATCCCGATATCGGAGTCTGCGTGCGGTGAGCTGTGGGAGTTCATGATCACCATACTGCACTCCGCCTTCCAGATCCTCAAGCCCACCGGCAAGTTCATGACGCATGTACGTACATTTATCTTATTACTCAGAGACCGGTCAACAACTACCTCGTTTACCTTATTATCGGACGTATTAAGGTTTTCAAAAATCTTGGCGCCTCGGAAAATAGCACGAATCGCTGCACAGAACACAATTTCAGGTGTAGTGGGGCGTAAAGGGGTGCGATTCGAGGGGAGGGCAGACCTTGAGCTGATAAAACTATTGAAACAGCCTATACAATAATTATGACATTTCAGGAATTCAAATGATACCCCACACATAAATGTTGGTCAAGTTGGTTAGGTTAGGTTATAAAATAAGGAATAATAACTTGACTGTATTATAATGTGATTTATTCCTAATTCCTAACAGGGTAATGGAGCAACCTCACGTAAATCGTTGGAACTATACGAGCAGGAGCTAGAGAAACTGAAACCACCCGTAAGATTTACAAAGAGCAAGGCCTTCGTACCTTCCTTCCTAGAGGACTGGATCTTCTACCAAATATCATTCAAATCTACCGATAATGGGGATGCTTAACACACCAAACATGGTAACAAATGTTCCTCCATAGTATTTACACTAAGTCATATAAATGTCATAAGCATAGTTAATACTTTAGTATTATTAAGTCTAAGAATGTGTTTGAAACTTTTTGTGTACAGTATTTCTTCTGAAAGTTTATAACATTGGACCATATTCAGGACCGAGTATTGACTAATCACACGGAAGCCAATGTAAGATTTAATTACCTCTTTCTAACCTCTAGAATTAAAATTCAAGTAACAAACATTTGTTTATTTGTCTACTGGAATGACACATACCACTTAGTGGATTTTCTTGTGGACAGTAAAATTTTTTAAGCAGCTGTAAATTGTGAGATTAAAAGTAGTCCAGTGATTTTTGTATTAGTTTTAAATGAACTTTTTTTGTTGATGCTTTTATTTGTAATTTTCACTTGTTCATATTTTTGTTTTATCAATAAAAATATTTTACCATGCATCATGCATTGTTATTGCATATCCTATCGTTAACAGTATATAAAAAGCTGGATGTAAAAACATTCAACTCTCTCTTCACGCATTCTTTGAACATAAAGAGTAATTCTAGAGATTCAAGTGACATTAGGAATAAAATATACTTAACAAAAAAAAACATGTCGCTTTAACTTTAAACATATTTTATTAACATTTACTTAACAGAACATTCATAAGATTGCATTTAAATTGATTTTAATACAGATTAAATATATTCCTGCACAAAGTATTTTTCACAGGTTTCAAATGGCTATAAACATTATTTTTTTTGATGAACATAAATAATATAACATTTTTTACAAGAAATGTATCTATTCAAAAGCCGTCATTAACAATATTTTTCTTTTAATTTTCCAATTTTTAGAATTGTATTCATTATGATATATTAGTAAGATTGTGAACAGCAAATTATTTAGAATAATAAAATTATACATTAAATGCTAATTATCTTAGATATAAATAGTTCGAAAATTTATTGAAATATTTTATTATGTAACAACAGAAATCATAATGAACTGCAATGTTTTATTTAAGATTCATAAAGCCAGCCAAATGCTATAAGGAAAATAAAATGTAATAATCTTACCTCACTTTGAGTTCCCACTGCCTACACATCCGTATCTGAACATATTTTCATCTTTCAAATCCTCTTGTAAACAGAAAACAATGTTTTGATATAGATATCTCAAGAGTATAAAACTCAAAGTAACGAGTAGCAAAACATCTTTAGTTATAAGTAATCATAAAAAAATAATGGGTATTTCTTTCAAAACTTCATTACCATCACAATATAAAGCATGTATGTATAAAATCTTAACATAACTAAGTTTCTGTACATTTTGAACATTATTCAGTTTGTCGTAACCTGGCCAATCTCTGTGTCAACTCGTCCTGTTCCTGTGACACCACAGTGGTTGTGCCTATTGATGTGCTTGGCACACCTGATGGTAATTCCATGTTCAGTTCCAATCTGAGAAAAAAAGCATAGAAACAGTTCAATCATAAAACTAAGAAAAACTTAACAAATTCAACACAAAACTTATCATAGATGCAACAAATGAGACAATAGGAAAGTCAAAAATAAAATGTTAAGTGCTCAACAGTTTACGGAGAGAATACATCACTGTCACAAAATATATAAAAACAAAGTTTATATGTAAAGGTGTTAAAGTATTGTATATGTACCCAGCTTCATCAGCGACTTGTTGCAACAACTTGTCCACATCACCCTGTGGTACCGTAGTTGTTGTTGTTTGAGACATAGCGTTCTCCATGTACGAAGATTGTACATCAAGATCTTCAAATTGACTCTCAAACTTGTCCATTAGAGTTGATATCTTCTCTAGATTCATAGATTTCATTGCCGCATCCATTGCTTTAACTACACCGGCCATTGAATTTGTTACCTGTAAAAAAATTCAAAAGTTTTCATTATAGTATATTGTAGTATAAATTATGATAACACATCTTTTTTTTTGTATCTGTGAACAGTAAAGTCATATTGACTATGTATATTTTAATATTGTCAAGTCAAAAATAGGTTTTAATTTTAAATAATAATTATGTATATATCTATTTGAAACAGCATTATCTGTGTATAAATATTTAAAGCAATTTTTTATATACCTTTCTTGTTGTAAGAGCAGTTTGTACTCTACTGGAAACCGCATCCACCCTTGCAGACATCCGAAGGTAATTAAGAGCCTGATTTTTCTGTCGTATTGCATTCTCTGCATGTATTCGAGCTCCCTCTGTATTACCTTTTTGTATCGCCTTTTTTGCTTTCTCTTTTTCAAGTTTTTCCTCTTTCTCACATTTTTTTGAATTTCGTTCTAACTCTTTGACCGCAAATTTTAAATTGAATAGATGTTCTGGTTTTTAGAGAGTTAAGAATTATTTAAAATACCAAGGTTTATTACTCTAATACAAAAAACTACTATAAGATGTATATTATACAAGTCCACATGACTTAAAAACTTGCATCACATAATGACCAAGCAAAACAATGTTATTTGGTTATGTTAAAATCACCTACACTGACTTGTCACTTAAGAGCTAGAGTGACTAATTGGTGGACTTTAAGACTAAAACACATCATTATCTCTGTTGGATGTGTGGGATAACAACATTATTTTTGTACAGGGATTTTGGTCTCCAACAAAAGAAACCAGCAAAAAGAAGGTCAATGAGTAGCTCAATAGAATAATATTCAAGTAACATTTTCCTTAGTCAATAGAATAACTATGCTTTGGTTAGCAATGCAAACAACAATGCAAGAACAGAACTCAAAACTAAATAGAATAATAAAAACAAAATATTTCGCTTACATATAAGTATTATGAGTTATAACCATACAATTAGATCCAACAAACAAATCTAAATGTGATAAACTAAATCAATTAAACTGGTAAGCGCAATAAGTACATTACACATAGGACTACTTTGTAGTTAAATTTTTAAATAGATACATAAACAGATTTCTTTTAAATCTACTTCAAAAAGTACTTAAATTCCTGGATAATGAAGAAAACAACTATTTTAAAAAGGATACTTTCCATTGCAGACGATGACATTTCGTTCCCCAGCTTGACGGTTTACGGAAACTAGTATAAAAAAATTAAAGGCGAAGCCTTTTAAGTATCACTGAATGGCTTCGTTAAGACACAAAAGTTTCAGTGCTGGAAAATAGAAACTTTGTTGAGATGAGTCACAACTTAATCACAAATAAATCCGATTCCGTGACAATGAGAAATGTCAAATAGTAAAATTGACAGTGAAAACTTGGTGAAAACCAAAGAGTATGGCCCTCCCTTGCTCTCTTTACACGTTCCTTAATAAATGGATAGGCTATACGCAGTTGGACTTTGTGCCTATTTGATTTTCGTCATTTTGACGCACACGGTTTCGGTTGGTAGCAATGGTGAGTATTCGGACTTATAATAAAAATATAATACAATTTTTGTCGCAAACGTCAACAAGCGTATTTAGATCAGAATGAAGCAAAATCTGTTATTTACAAGCAATTACTTGTCCTTCTTTGGAGATCAGTGCTTCTGTACAAACACAGGTCAAAACGAAAGTTGGAAAATGGGGAAAATATCATAACTGAACATTATATGGGCCAAGAACCTTCATATGCCTTAACTTATATGAATTAATTTAAATTCCACCACGATCAAGTACCGTGTGTTTCTTCCGACTTTGTCTATTTTTAAAGTTCTTTTAAAATTGTGTTGTGTTGGTAACTCACATTGTTGGCAATGTTGGTAAAATGTTTTGTAATAACAAAGCTGTCAAAATTGTAAAGTCACAAAAGTCGGATTGCGGATTTGGAAGTAAGAGAAGTTGCTGCACAGAAATCTAAGATATTTTTAGAAATCATTTAAGATAATTTAAAGTTGAACTTAGTATACGAATTTTAGTGTTAATTTTCTTTAAGTTTTGATAATATTTTTAATTTTAACTTGGTTAGTGACTAAAACATCTAAACCGAATTAGGTATAAAGTATAGACATTCGTTAGGCGTAAAAAGAAAATGGCGTGCGCTACTCTCAAAAGAAATTTGGATTGGGACTCAATGTCGCAAACGCCTGCGAAAAGAAGATGTGTCCCATTTGCTACATCTAGCACCAGTCCTGGAATAAAATTGACGGAAAACAAACACTCTGCGTTCGGCGAAACTGTTACGGCTCCTGCAAAATTAACCCCAGGTTTGTTTATTTTTGTCGTAAGCTCTTTCAGTTTCCTTAGTCAGTAGTCATTCTTTGATAATTAAAGCAACAATTTTTGATCAAACTGAGTATTACATACACTTTTATGGAAGTTATATGTGATTATCGCCATTGTTTCTTGTATCAGAAATATTTTTATCGTGTGTGAGAGAGACAACAGATGCGCAATGACCGTTGGGCGTAATGGCTTTGTTATTTTTTCTATTTCGAATAAAAAACAACAAAGGCCGAGCTTTTGCTCAGTTACAGCTTGCGTACCTTTCGTTATCCCTAAAGCTGTGTTTTTTTTTTCATCATAATAAAAGATATACAGGTTAGAGGGTAGTGCAGGCATTTGATAAGAATGCTTGCATGAATTAATTTCAAAATTAAAATTTTTAGTTTCTGTTACTAAATTATTTTCTATTTAATGCAAGATTCAAGGTGACAAAGTATGTAATTGAATTCTCATTTTTGGGTTAGCCAAACCCTATTATAATTAATTATTTTTATGCATGGTGATTGTTCATGTTTATGGAAAAGTAATTTGACACAACAACCATGGATGGCAAAACTTTATGCAAGGATTCTTGTAAAAGATTCTTTATTAGGGTAATAGACATATCATCATATAATTTTGTTTGTAATTTTTAAGAGCAATCTGTAGCTTGGGATCACATGCATTTGCTTCCTATATAATTTCTACTTCACAGTTTTTTACTGTGCATAATGAATTTTGTAATCAATAACAAGCCAAATTTGTGTCATCTGAATTTAAGGCTCACTGGTTTCCCATTCCTCATTTATGCAGTAACCTCATGAAAAGCACTATATCAGATTTATGTAACCAATTTTAACTTTTAAGCAGTTAATAATTCTGGTTAATTTCTTCATAAATAGTACTATTTCAGCCATGCAGTCAGTTTTTATAATACCACATGGTAAAAAGTTGCACATGTTGAGGCAACTGTGATTCCACAACTGTTGTATTGACAGTACTTTAAACTTCAAATTACCCATATAGTGTAGCTAAAATATCTTAATTCCTATTTCAAGATTGATTAAGTTTATTTACTATATCATATCTTGATATCATTATATAATATGCAAACATAATTATCAAATTTGTGCCGATTATTACTTAATGCCGACTTACCAGCTTCATGCATGCTTAATGTTAGACTTATCCAACTGTCACTCTGACTGATTTAATAATTACTTAAGCTGTCCATTATGGTACATACCTCATCTTATATCTTAATGGCTCAATACCGTAATCAGAGTTACTAACCTCTTACCACAAGTGTCTTTTTCAAGAGATAAAATATTCAATTACGGGCAGGGTAAATTTTATAATTTTGTTTTGCAGTAACATTGTTACCTATCAGCATAAGATTTTTTAATCAATGGAGGTTAATTGAGGCTATTTTTTTAATTCTTACAATCTGAGGCAATGAAACAATTTGCATAATGATTTTGAATAATTGTCTGTTCTAGGTTAAAATAATTACAATGATTGTAAAGTAGTAGACATAATTAAAGCTTTGTAAATTCTGTATTTAATCTTTAAAATGATGAAACTTTGGCTCAATAGTCTGATAATATTTCAGAAGGTGCCTGTTTCCATAGCCACTTGATCTTGTGACTACAATTATTTTTGTACTGTGTCATTATATTTGCAAATAATATACATGGAGGCCATTATGACATCGGTCTTAAGTTATTTTGTTTAAATTCTAAGATAAAGTAAAGTGATAAAATAAGCATCCCTAATATTATAGTTTTTTAGGAAAAATTTGGTATAAAGATAAAATGTTAAGTAAGGCATATGTAAAACTGCGTTTTCAGAGCGCATGGTGCAGGAGATATGTGAGGAGATCCTGCGGCTGCGGCGGCGGCGCCAGCTGCGTCTGGCCGAGGGCGCTGCGGGATCCTCATCCAGTGGCAGCGAGGGCGACGCCTCACCGCCGCGACATGCCGCTCACGCATCGCACACGCGCGCGCACTCCACACATAAGGTGCACAAGCGTGTGCTCTTCACATTTGATCAGGTATGTCCATAATTACTAGCCTAAATTTAAGAAAACAGAGAAATGTAATAATTCCTTTATTAGTTGGATATTTGAATTTAATTTTCTAACTTGGTAGAGTGCTGTCCGCTCATTTTCTTTATTCATACTAGTGCCTTCTTTATTTTATGTAGTTTGTCATGGAATTTTATGGGGGTTTTGATCACATAGAATTCCCAAAAATACATATGTTTATATCACAAATCTTTAAATGCCTTCAAAATGCTGCCATATTTAGATTTTTTATATATTTGAAAATCAAATAGGTCAAGACCAGCGCAGTGCTCTACTCCACACTTAAAATTGTGTATGCTCAGTGAATCATGCAAATATCCAAACCTCTATGATATTTGATTTCTCATATAACACAAGTGTATGTGACTTGCAGGTGCGCATGATCTGCGAGCGGGTGCTGCGCGAACAGGAGGCGGCGTTGAGGGCAGAGTATGACACGGCACTAAACAACAAGCTCTCCGAGCAGTATGAGTCCTTTGTGCGCTTCAACTTGGACCAGGTAGATAACGACATTTTCATGTCAATTCTGCAACAATCATTATTTATGACTTCTATTGTTAGTGTAACAGTTACCAATGTAAGGACATGATCTAAATCCTTAACTAGACCTTAGTAAATAATTAACAAGTGATATTTATGAAGGCAAACTGTTTACTAACCATAAATAAACATGATTATTGTAATTCAAATAATAATTTTGCACAAATGTAATTGCAGGTGCAGCGTCGCCCCCCGCCCGCCACGTGCATGCCCCTGGGCGCGGATTCTGAGCACCACATGCATCAGGACCTAGTTCCTAGCTGTAAGTACACAAGCTAGAATATTACATTAACATAGATAACAAATGAGTTATTTATTTTACTCACAACATATTATATTAAAATTAAACTTCCTTGTTTGTTCTCAGATCTGTCCTAATAACGAAGGAGCCAGTTGTTGGAAGTGACACTGCAAATATATCAAGACAAACATATTTTGGTATATTACGTAACATTATATGCTGGAATATAATGTGACCTAATGATTGAAGACATTGTGATTGCTGCTGGAATCTAGCCAACATCAATATTGAGCCATTGTGGCTACCGGATAACTTGTAATGCAGTATTAAGTTTAATTTTGCTACAATAATATAATCACTTCCCTATCGTCGAGTACACAATATTGGTATGGCTAGGTTCCACAATATTCATGCCACATAAACATAATTTAGCTTATAATGCTTTAGATAAGATTCGCTGGATAATTGTGTTCATGGACTGAGTGAGGATGGGAGCCGAGGCTGTCAGACTTAGCCGCGCCCCGCCGCCTCCGCCGACTAAATGTTTTGTGTAAGACGACGTCAAACCCGAGTGTTTATGTTTTTGTATATTTTCTAAAGAATACGATAATATGTAGAGAATTAGAGATAAAACAAAAGGATAAAATTCACACAGAGTGCCTGCTAAGATTACATCCTCATGAGTTGAAAGTTAGTTAGCCATAATTTCGATTCGTTTAATTTTTTTTAGTTACTTTTTAGTGTAATCGAAATATAGATGTAGTTTTTAAATTATAGTTTTATATTCTTTACTGAATACTGTACGCAAATACACGACCCGGCTTATTCATTGTACGACGACGAGACAACTGGCCTTGTGGAGCGTCGCCTCCACGAGAGTCCGTCATTTGTGTCCTGAGCCGCAGTGATGTCAGGGGTAGTATAGTACTTTTATGACAATTGGCCTCTTGTATCAGAAATTTAAACTACAAGTATTTATATTACGGCTTTTCTAAATTATCTTAACTTTCTAAATTAACTCAACTGATACATTAAGGCTTTAGTAAATGTTTATGAATTAGCTTTATTTAATTTTCTAAGTTATTGTCGGTAATATTGTTTCGTGGTTCCGCCCACGCAAGTGCTACTGCATAATTAGCTTTTTGTTTTTCAAAATTTAGTTATTTCTTTTTTTATAATGACCTGGTATAATTTGTTACCAAGCGTTTAAAATAGGATAGATCTTTTCTTTTAAATTGTATTATCAGCTCATATTATTATATAGGTTATTGGCGTTTAAGAACTGAAAATAAATTAGCTAAACAACCATAACTATTGACTTTTTTTTAACATTACCCATCATCAAAATATACTTATTTCTAATGTTTTCAGGGAATTAATTTGATTTGTCTATAAAGAATCTCTGGCTGTAATGAAATTTAAATTCGACTTTGACATTAATTCTTCCTGAAGTCACATACAAAGTTGCAATCAGACATGGATATTATGTGATGAAAAAGCAAATAAAAACGCATTTGCACATATTGTGTATTGGTACTAAACGCAACAAACTATCGAGTTTACTTTCTTGTCATGAATACAAAGGTAGCGTGCCAGGAACGCGCCAAATGGGCATCTTTATTTGCTCAGCCCATTGGGTTACAGGCGTGAATTGTGTTAGAGCTATCATAGTTATTAAGTCAATATGAAATAACGAAATTACAAACTACAGTACTCTCTGCGCCGTGTGTGAACATACCCTTACTGTGGGTTTAGTTGCTATGACACATCGTCGCTGTTTTTGTCAAAGAGAATGTAAGGAATACTTCTGGTGTTAGAAGTATGTACACTTTTCCTTTTATATTACACTGGATTGGTTTTAAGGCGTAATATTTTTCTGCCTATTCGATACCTTCTTAGAAAGGATAATGACAAAAGAAAAAATGTCCTTACAGCTACAGTACAAAGAGGTTCTTTAAAAAAATTTCTCGATATAAGACAATTGCTTTAGGCAGTACTTTGCTATTTTATCAAGACTTGAAATCGTATAAAAGAGGCTTTTTAACTTGCAACATTCGTAGTTACATAGTCTTTGACTCTCTAATTTATATACTATTTGATCTTTGAGCTTGCTTTAATCTGTAATCTGTGGACGTTCCTAATACCACAGATCGAAAATTGTATATGTTGTGATAATTAGCACTCAAGTAATAAGGAGGAATTCTTCATTTCTCAATATAAAACTTAAACGAAAATGAGCTTCGAAAATTCTACAAATAATGGAAATAATCAAGAAGAACATAAACACGGTAAACCAGAGGGTTATCAAATATCGAGGACAGATATGAACATGTTGATAATGAATTATTTAGTAACAGGTGACGTTCTTTTGTGCTTTATTTTCATTTTAATTTTTTTTATGTTGTCCTAAATGTAATATGAGGTAGTTAGCATGTTATAGTGTCTTATCATTGCAAAAGTCAAACTAAGTAAATCAATTAACTACAAATAAAAATTCTTCTCATTAAAACATTTTTAGATTTCCAAGTATGCTTTTAACCAATGTTAATTATAAACTTGATTTTTTATCTTCCTTAAGTTTATCCTTATGGACAATACATTCATATTTAGCAAGATTAGAACACTTCGTTAGTGTTGAAATTTGATATTTTGGAAATATTGATGCAGTGAACAACCATAAGCTACAGAGCTAAAGAATTGTGTTCCTTACAGAAGGTTTTAAGGAAGCAGCTTTAAAGTTTCAACAAGAGGCAGGGCTGCAGGAGCCTGCGCTCTGCAGTTCTTTAGATGAGCGTATAATGATCAGAGAAGCAGTACAGAATGGTCGCATCCCTGAAGCTATTGCAATGGTCAATGCCTTGCATCCAGAATTATTGGACAATGACAGATTTCTCTACTTCCATTTACAGGTATAATACTACACTACTTTATACTATAACTACTGTATGAAACTGATTGTTAAACAAATATAGACATTGATTATCTTACTAATATTATAAATGAGAATGTTTGGATGGTATTTTGGTAGAAAGTGACATTACTTGCTGTTAACATGTAAGAGAGGAAAACGGAACAGGACTTTATACTGTTTCTCTTAAAAGTTGTGATGTTTTTATTTATAAATGTTTACAGCAACTCCAACTGCTAGAACTGATACGTGCAGGGCGTGCAGAGGAGGCATTAGCGTTCGCAAGCGCGACGCTTGCTGAGGCCGGCGCTAATGACCGTGCTGCGCTCGCCGAGCTAGAACGCTCCCTAGCACTGCTAGCCTTCCCTGATCCACACTCTTCACCCTTTGCTGACCTACTCTTGCCCGCACATGGACAAAAGGTAACAAATTATTACCTATCTTAAATGGAAAAAGGAGAATTAATTGTAAATTATCATTACAAAACATCAATATAATTCTAGAGGTCTTACATTCAGAAAAGAGGACTATTCATTGTAATTTCTTTTTAAATTAACAGATAGCTAGTGAACTCAATGCAGCAATATTAAAAATGGAAAACCAAGAGTACACAAATCCGAAGCTATGCAGTCTCTTACGCATGATCCTGTGGTCACAGAGTGAGCTTGACAAACACAATGTCAAGTACCCCAAGATGACCGACTTAGCCAATGCAACTATAGAACAACCAAAGTGAATGCATATGTTAGCTAATAAATTACATTGATAGGAGTGTTTTAATTCACTTGACTTCTATAGACATTCTAGTAATGAAAATAAAAATAGTATGCTCAATTTTAGTTGATCCAAAATATATGTTCGCCGAAGAATTAAATGTATGGTTGTATTTTCAAAACTGTTGTAATAACTAGTGTAAAACTGTGGTCAACTAAACAAGCAACTATTATGTGGAGATTTTACAGAATGTTCATCAAATATATCATTAGTATTGGATATTGTTTTGTTTATAGATGTTTCTTTTTTATATTAGCGATAGTTTAGAGGAAAATGTTTATTAAGAAATCTTAAATTTAGTCGTATAATTTTTTTGATCATTTACAGTTAAAATTGGATAGTTAATATAATTTTTTTTTAATTGCAAATAATAATTTATACATACTTTATAAAATTCAAACATGTTGTAAAATTACTACTTGTTTACTTTTTGCATTGTCATCATGTCAGGGGTCACCAACTGTTTTGTGTTGTTTTAACCTTAACTATGTTTTTATAAAGATCTTGAATAAAAACAAATGTATCATTTCTTTTTATTCTTTTCATATTTATAATCAATTTTAGTAATCTTTTAGTATAAAATGTTTGGAGACTTCTGAAGTATATTTTTAGAGAATTTAGATCTGGGACGCCCTCGGAAAGGATTAATTATTGGTCTTAGTATCTTCACTAGTATTATAGATCTAATATATATTTGTTTCATAAGATGTGGGCCATATTTTTTTACAATCATACTATACTATTTTCTCGAAAAATGATAAAACTTGATGAAATTGGTTAGTTCTTCTGACAATGTTTTAATAAGTTTAAAAAATAATTCACATATACTAAAATGGTTCACATATTTGGTGTCACTTTTGGGTTTACATACAATGACTTAATATATGATTAAGGTATAAAGTGTGTTTTCTTTATTTATTCAGTAGTTTATTATTCAGTGTACAGTAAAAAAGATAAAACCGCAGAAAACCCCTGAAGACATGGTGTATAAAATGAAAGACAGACAAAATCTTAATTCATAATTTATCTTCATATTATAGTTGTTTTTAGATAATATTAAAGTTACTTTATCAACATTATTTATATAAAACAAGGAACAATGCTAAATCTGGTAAAATATGTCATTGAAATTATTTAAGCTATCATGGACTTATGTGCATGTACCAATTTTCTAATCAGCTCATGTTACCTATTTACTTCACTGTCAGTTTTATAAATTTGTTCATAAATATATAAGTCAGATTCATAGTAATTTCTTATGCAAGATTAACTTTAATGAACTTGCAAGTGTCTGAATGTATCTAGGTATTGTGTGTCACCATCCTAGTACATAGTCAAGAGCTTTGGCAATGATACCATTGGATCTCTGAGGAACTGGGGCTGATGCGATAGGTGTGGGGCACAAAGACCTCACTGTTGGATGCCTGTAAGAGATAAGTATTAAATATTAGTTGGTAATATGCATAAATGCTTATGTTGCTCAAATACAAAATGTTAATTATTGCTTTAATATTTTTAGGTATGCAATGGATACAATACCATGATGTAATGAAAAGTGATCACTTGATGGAAAATCTCAAAGCAAAAGTATCAAAATAATGTATATCATTGTGTCCTAAAAGCAGTCTCTCAGACCTAAAATTGTTAGTCTTTCAATTATTTTAGTACATAGAGTTTATAATACATTTTACAAGTTTCCTATCAAAATTACAAATATTTGCATGAACAATGTAACTTTTTTTCAATCATATAATCTATTCAAATTACAGTATTTACCTTTCAGGCGAAGTTATCCCTGGATGTGTTGTGGCCATCCTGGGAGGTTCCCTGCATTCTATTACTCCAACCATAACACCAGGTATGACCTGTCTACCATTTAATGCTAGCGCCCGTTCTTTCTCTGCACGGGTTGCATACCGAACATTAGCCCAGTTGCCTTGTGTTGGGTACTGCTTATCTGGTTAAGAATGCACAATATTAACAAACAAAATGCAAATCCTGTAAAGCATTAAAATAAGGAATATAAAAGCTGAAATCCTAATAACTTGATTGGCATTGGTACCAAACATTTGCTTTTTTTCTACTTTTTTTAAAATTCTGCAATGACAAAATGGCAGGGCAACCAATAGCATAATTATAAGAACTTGTAATTCTTACCTAATATGGCACCACAATTGCTAAATCTAGCTAACACAGTGTTGGCGGCATTTGGTGGAAAGCCAAAAACGGTAATCCAATACTCATCTTGTTCTTGACAGCCATCTTGCCAGTTTGTTGTGATTGATTGATTGTTCATTGATGTGTTAACATATGAGTTCTGCATCATTGAACCATTGTTCCCAAAGGCAAGGAAGCTATCTTGGTACATTGACTTGTTAGTAGGTTCATTGCTTTTTATAGTATCAAAAAGATCTTCTATGGGTGGGCCATTGGGTTTGCTAGAGTATGACATGTTAGGTGAGTTGGGAATGTTTGCAAACACATTCTGCTGATTGTACAGAGCTTGCTGGTGCATTGAGACATTTGATCTATACAATTTTTGATCCGGTGTTGATGTCTGGCTCGGGCTTGTGGGTGAACCTAAAACATAAGCAATTTAGTACTTAAAACAATCCGAAAGACTTTTGAAGAAACACAATATTTACATTCGTGATTCGATCTGTTTATTAAGGTTTAAAAATATGTATTGAATCACAATGCTTTGACGATACTTCAATCCGGAGGTAAATTGCTATTAAGTAAGATACTCACCAAATGCCATGTTCCGACCCTTTGTTGGTGAGAGACTGTTAGTTCTTGGTGTCGTCGGCGGGTTTATTTCCCCCAAAAGAAAAGGTGGTAGGTATCCTACATTGGGACTTCCCGAAGGAGAGTGGGTAGGACTTCCAAGAGTCATTGGTTCCATTTTATAGAATAATTATTAATTTTCGTAGGGAAATCTATTAGTTAAGTTATGTATTTATAACTTTAGGAACTCATGAATACACAAAAACAATAAATTATAAGTTGTAACCGTTCCGGCCACCTTAAAATTTGATTGACAATACCTGTCAGTGAAGGTGAAGTGACAATGACAAGTGACATTTTTTTTTGTTGCTCAAAGAGTACATAGTTTGACTGTCAAATCTGGCCTGGCGACAGGGGCGCTGCCATCGCGGTTAGTTCTTAATTCTGTTACAAAATCGTAAAACTTTCATGGGAATAGAAAAGGGCAGAAAGAAAAACATGACATGACAGCTACAAGACTTATAAGTACAATATTCTCTTTGTACTGCGTCTGTAATGTCATTTTTTTTTATTTTACGTCATTTATCATGTTTATGCAGGTCTTAAATAAATTCCGACTTCTTATATATATTCTGACAGAATCAACTGCGACAGAAATTTTAGTTTTAGACATGTTCTAGACGATTTATCTTCACATTTCCAAAAACAGGCAGGAACGCACCAAAGAGTATATAAAACTAAGGCACTATGAAATACCTAAATACAAATGAAGTATGAAGTCGATATGAAGTCTAGTATTATTTGTTCATCTTAAAATCATAGTCAACTGTTGGCAACATTAATTGTTTTGTCAAAACTCCAGTCAAACAAACGAACATGGATTCTTTGGCTGAAGAGTCTGAAAATACTTTTCAATTTAACGAAAATGAATGCAATAAAACAAACTGCAATACATTTAAAAATGGCTCAGAACATAGTAACAATATTGTGCATAAATTATTTAACAGAGAGGTAAGTTACGTTTCCAATAGTCCATGTTTTATTAGAGACATTCGAATACATTACTCCTTTTTTTATTTTTTCATTTATTTATACGCCGGTTCTTAAAACATAGTCCTGAAGGTTTAAGTTTTACTTAAACTGTATTTTCTTATATGTTGTACCTTTATGAAGTAGAGATACATACAGAATAGATAAAAATTGGAATCGAAATGACTGCAGATGATATTTTGCTAATATTAAAGTAAATTATTGTATTTTTGTATGTTGTATTTATCTTTGCTTTCAAGATATATGGGAGCACTTCAAGAAAATCCAATGATAGAAGTCGTAAAATGTTTGATAAAATTCCACCACGGTTAAGGTTTTGTCTTATGGATATAGTACCTATATCATACCTCAGGAAACACGTTTTTATGGGCTTTTCACAATGCGGACAGTTCCTACTCAGTTTTACATATAGTTGCAATAATCAAGTTTACTTCAGGGAAAGTTCCAAATTCAAGTAAGTACTTTTGTGAAGCTCTGAGATAGTTGTCACATTAACCATGGGTTTCTCAGACTGAAATGTCTGTTTAAAACATATTGTCATCTCTGTTTTGCTAAAGATGTAAGATGAGGATATGTTTTATTCGGAGATTTTGATGACAAAAACTCATGGTAAGTCAACCCATTACACCAAAAGAATTACATCAAAACTGGTGTATTCAATATTCTATATTACCATACACAAGTAACAAATGTTTGGTATTTGATATTGTAAATATTTAAAAAGTGGTAGCCAAACCCACATAGTTATTTATAAAAAAAACTTCACAACACAATGGTGTAGATCATCTATCTAATTTATATTAAGTTTAAGTTATTTAAGTTTTTGAATTCAACTGTTTTTTCTACTCAGGTAATTGATAGTCTCTGTATAATGATATGATATTTCTCTTCAGGCTTCATTTTTTATCATGGGTCCCAGGCAAGGTGGTCAGACCTGTTCATAGTGTGCCATTGTTTGGTGATGACTGTGTTGACAGCAAGGTGACAATCTCCATGGCTCAGTGGAAACATAACCCAGGAGTTCTTGTTGTGTATGGCATAGCGTAAGTATTTTTAAATTTACTTATAATGAGGTTTCTTAAAGCTTTAGGTTAAAAACATCTTTTTAGTTGTATGCTGTAATTTTGCAACATAGACTGGTGCTTAAAGAGAATGGTAATTCATTCCTTTGTATGCATCAACAATTGTTTGCATTATTTTCAGATTTTCATGCTCAGAAAGGTCCTACCTCAGTGTTATTGGTGTACCTCGTTTAGGATGTAAGAAATGTGCGGCGTATTCAAAAGAAGAAGGTGACTATATCATTAGAATTACATACTAGTTGTTAAATTTAGTTTTTACTCACTTAAACTTGTAATTATGTTTTCAGATGATGCACATTGGGGTAAAAGATGTTTAGAACACAATTTTGCTATCCACACAAAGTTTTTCTGCACATCTGATTCTAGTATGTACGAACCAGTAGTGCAGTTGGCATATTCAAATCAAATTATAATCTACACAGACTTTATCCATATACTGGAAATTGATTTTGTTGACCCAGACCAAGATCGCAATGAGACAAATGATTACAATAAATTTGCATTAGACAGGGATGACATAAACTCTATGGACACAAATCCAAGTACACCTGCCTCAGATGTGTCAGCACCTTTTCAGTCACCGAAATATCAGAATAATGTAGTGCAAAACATTTTAGCTGATTTCTCAGACCTAGAAGCAGAACCCTATCAAATGTCGCGACCTGTGCATTTATCAGATATGATGGGACAAGAACTGTGCATACAGGCTTCCTCTATATCACATAACTTGGTTGAAGAGTGGGAGGGACCGTCTCCGTCCATCAGAACATTGATTAGTCCACCTCTAAGGTCGCCTAGAAGACGACCGGCCGAAAGCATGTCACGTTTTAATGAAACACATAGGACTATCGCTGAAAAAGCTTACGAATTTGTCGAGGAGACGGATACGAAGTGCGAGAAACTTAGTATATTTCGTAAGAGAAGACTAGCTGATAAAAAGTACGAATTTTCGGAAGACAACAACGAAAACATTGTTCCTTTCAGAGTGTTAAGGAGTAATAGGAAATATTTTATAGGATCGGCTAGCAAAAGTCAAACGAAGCGAGCGAAGTCACCTCCGACGGAGAGTGTAGTATTGAGAGCTCACAATCAGATAAGCAGGCCGACGTCTCCTACCACGAGCTGTGACTTGAAAAATCCTGGACTGTCTGCTCTAGAGTCGGACAGGAACAGCGAGTCGGAGTACAGAGTTATGGAAATGTTGGACGACGGCTCGCTCAAGACGGTCGCGGTTCACGACAACACGTCCAAGACTCTGTCGGATATTCCCGTCAGTCCACAAGACCCCTACCTCGTGCACTCGGAGAATTCTAAATGCAGTAAATTCTTCACCAGATACTTTGTCGAAAGCGATGACGAGATCACTTCTATTATCACCGACTCTGAAGGTGAGTAACGTTTTGAAACATGAGCAACTCTTGATAAGAGTCTTATAGAGGTTTCTCTCAACCCAATTTTTTGGCTTACGCAGGACGCGACTGGTGAATGTTTCTGAAGTGTACATTCTGGGTAATTTGACTAAGTGCATGTATGATGTTCACAGACGACTGCATGTCGGGATACCACGTGGCGCTGCACCTGACGGCGCACGGGGCGCGCTACGTGCCGCTGCAGGCGGTGAGCGCGGGCGCGTGGGAGCGCCTGCCTGCGCGCCGCACGGTGCGAGCCACGCAGCGCTCGCTCGACACCGAGCTGCTGTGCAACGAGGTGTGCGGCCGGCTGTGCCACCTGCAGGGCATCAAGTTCATCTACTGCTTCGACTGGGGCTGCCACGTCATCGACGTCTGCCACTCCAGCGGCTGCCTCTCAGGGGTACGCAGCCACAACTCAAAACATCCACAACAAGGTAGACACTTTATTGGGCTATGTTTAACTCGTTGTGTGTGCAGCTGTGCGCGATGTGGCTGTGGGCGAGCGAGGAGGCGGGCGCTGGGGGCGCGGCGAGCGAGTGCGACGCCTGCAGGACGGTCAGCGCCGGCTGTCTCTCCCATCGCAGACAGTATGCCGCTGAGGTGACCACTACTTAACATACCTGTACAAGGCTTTGATTTGGTGCGCTGGAAAAGTTAAACTTATATATTGGCGTATGTTTTGACAGTGTCTATTCGTGTGGGATCTCGTGACCGGCGTGTACAGAACTGAAAGAGTTTCCATGACTGAAGATGACAGCCAAGAAGGTTCTAGAGGTATGTATTTAGCAATTTACCTTATGATCAGGTGCACTGTGAATTAAATTCTTTGTACAACTTTCATCACTTGATATTATTGAATAATTTCGTTTGATCCAAAAGTATTTGTAACATTCAAATGCGACAACATTTGCAAATTCCTTGGCAATGTTTATGTAAACATGTATGATGGTCAGTGTCAGGTGCGGAGCGAGCGCGCGAGCTGGCCAAGCGGCTCGGGCCCATCAACATGCCGCCCGGTAACGAGAACAGGCTGCTCACTACACTTACTGGTATGTCTCTGTTATATTATTTTATTAACACACATAAATATTGGTACATTATTTATTTTTAAGTAAGATTTACTCATTTCAAAGTGAACCTGTTAAGTGCATTAAACTTTAAAATTACAGGAAAATCATTAAAAAGGCTGACAGATGTGGACAACTGCATCGAGATAACAAAGAACCATCCCGACAGTTCTGAGTCCGAGTCCTCCTCGGAGGAGGACAGCGAGTACGACTGATGACGTCACACGGGGTACAGTGAGGATTGAACCAGTGTACTGATCAGTGTTGCTATCAAACAAGCCCACCTAAAAACTTCGAATATTATAAGGCAAGTAGGTACGGGAGTGTTGGAACGGCTGGCTATGTGTTTGCTAACTTGTGAACAGGGTGTTGATTGGTCTTGATATACGTATGAGGATGTAGGCTCAAATATTTAGTGTAAGATGATATTTAACTAGTCTTTGTCTATGTACTCTGAAATGTATGAAAAATGTAAAACTTTTTGTCCCATGTTTTTAATTCTCGTTTTTTAAAACTTGCAATACTCAACTTGTGGAAGATGTATGTTTGATAGCCAAATATGACATAACCCTTGCCTCAAGATAAATACAATATTAATTAAAGACACTTATATAGAAATTTCCAAGATAATCTCAAAATATCAACTCTATGATAAAAATACTATATAACCTGAAATTAAAATTGTGAAGTAGTAAGTGAAGTTATCAAAATGGTATTTGTGATATAAATTAGCACTATACTAAAAAAATGTAAAAAAAAATTCTGATGTGTGTACTAAGAAATATGTGTAAGATATATATCCTTAACCTAATTTAAGAAACCTTCAATAATGAATTTTAATGCTCATGACATGCAAACAAAGCCCTGCCCTTTAATTCTTGCCCTATATTTACGTTTCAAAATTCATGACATTTTTTTTCATTGTTTTGTTTATAGTTACCTAGGAACAATGACGACGAAAGATTTTTTGAAATGATAAAAATTTTTATTTTTAGAATAAATTTCAAATTATTAAAAATAATATAATTTGGTGCATATTGTTTCCACTATACGTAAAGTGTACTGCAATAAAAAGATTGCAAGTTACATTATATTGGTCATTTATGAGATTTTAAATATCAAACTCATTTGTCATGTAAATATTGAATTTTATTATACTTGATATGCTGGAGGTCATGGACAAAGCTTATTTTGAGCACTCTTGAAATAAAACAATGGCAATATACATGTAAAGTCATAGAATATTTTATTAATTTTTCTTGTGTTTGTATATTTTTTGCACCCTCAAATGACAATGGAGATTTTTATGTTTGTATATTTTGTTTGTGAGCTCCAAACTCAGAGAAAGTTTTTTTTGCTTTGATAAGTTTGTACATTGATGGTTGTAATAATTGTACCTATGGTTGTGAATTGTATTTTTGAGAATGGCTTAAATGTCTCGTAACCAGGGCATAAAATCTTCAAAATAAGTATTAGACGGCAAAACATCTTTGTTTAAATTGAAGAGTTAAATATCTGATTTGTCAATGTATTGCAAATATTGTAATGTGGTTTTACTTACCACATTAAAAAACTTTTATGGACTGTAGTATTCAAATTGTTTTTGTTTATCTTTTGTATAAATTGAATGAAATCTCATAGATATTTTATGTATGTGTGTACACAGAATATACTTTTAAAATTTTTTCTGTAGTGTTGAGACCCATTCAGCCAGATATATCACTGATAATTAAAATATTCAATTGATAATGTGTATGTATAATACTCTCATTTTCTTTAAATAATATCTTTTTTAAAAAAAAAATAATGAATGAAAATAATATGTTAATGTTTTAACTCCAATTTTTCAGAATAATTGGCAATTAATGCCTGTTTAATTTTTCTATATTAAATATAAAAATGTTTTTATCAAAACTTTCATATTTTAGGTTTCAAGCAATATTATTTTGTATATATTCAATGTGTGCTATACTGCTGAATAAATTTCTGTGAAACTATGGCACTCAAACTTGCTAGTACTACAGGCATATGCCATTTAAAAGTTAACTATTTTATTGTAGATAATTGTTTAAGATGTGATGTAACTTGATATTAATGCATTTAACTGTGGAGTGTTGTCAGCGTGTATGCTTGCCATGAAAATGTACTTTATTATAAGTAGTTATGACAAAAAACAATGATGTATAATCACTATATAATTATTATTTTTATTAATAATAATTAGATTAATAAATGATGAAAGGTGTAATTGTTGTTTACTTTTTTCCCGTTTCTATTTTTAACTACAACTTGTTTTACCTGTAACGTTATCCTCTAGGTTTGAAAAAAAAATCATAAACTTAGTTTTAATTAATAAGCAAAATACTTATTATTACTTTATTGTATTAAATTAATTTATAATACACATATTGCTAGAATCAATCCCATTCAAACACTAAAATTAACTCATTAAGTAGAAACTTTAGCAAAATATAACTACATATTTGCTATTGGCTATAAATATAGTTGGTAGCTTGTTAACTATCAACTTCTATTGTAAAAACACTTGTATAACTATCATATTAGCTATCAATCACGACTTCATTCACATGTAATTAAAAAATCTAATTAACAATCCTATATGCTTTTCTAGACTATGTTTTACATCAGTAACAAATTTCATCAAGATTTCTTGAGCCTTCTTGAGTTACATTCTAACAAACTTTCATCTATCTAAACTTTCCCATTTATAATATTAACAAAGATTGTCCCTCTCATTATCTTTAAATCTGTTTCAATACAGATGTTTTAACAAATGGTATCACACTCTAGTGTTCAAATTGACATCAGTACAATGGCAGGCAAAAACTTAATATGAATAGAAGAAAGATACATATAATTGGGTTAGAGAATTGGATTCACTGCATTTTAATTTGGTATTTTTATAATTGTAATGGCTGAAAGTTTCCTTAGTCTTATCTTTATCAATGTTAAATTAATAATGAATGCAGCATATTATCTATTTAATTATGCAAATGTTTTAACTTTTCAAATATATTTACACACAAATCATATGCAACAAAACTATTATACATTCTTGTCTTAGTCTTTTTAGACATCACAACTCGAGAACACAATTCAATATTTACAACAATATTTATTAGTGGTCACAATATATCTTCACAGTCTGGGTCTTTTTCCACAATGGGTCGCCGCACTCCCCTCTCATCCAGCAGACAATCTAAACATAATTTGTCAACATCATCCCATGACATTTGGTTAAACTTATCTTCAACTACTCTGAGTAACTTCTTTGCAGTATTTCCAGCCTCTGTGTCATTCATTCCTTGTTTCTTAAACATTTTTTTTGATACTTTGTACAGACCTACAGGGTTTGACTCTCTATCTTCAGGATATTTAATGGAACTTCTGGGTTTTTTAATTGGTCTATCAAGCTTTTGTGCTGGTACTTCTGGTATTTTGGCTGATTCCTCTGGTTTTTTAAGGGGTTCTTTTGTATTAATAATTGGTCCTTCAGGTTTTTTAACAACTAGATTTATTTTTGATCCGTCCTTGATGGCGGGATATCCGGCGACAGTTTGGTCATCTGCTAGTGTTCTACCTACTAACAGTAACTTTTGTTCTTTTACGGGAATACCAAGTTTTTCAAACACTTGTTTCTTTATTTCCGTTATTGTTGTGGTTGGAAGTATCTAAAATAGGCAATTCTATTACATTCTGTAACATTCCAGAAATCAATATTGTTGTTACATCTACTTACCTCTAAGATGCATTCCCCGCCCTGCAATTTTTTAACAGTAATTCTCATTTTGATTGCCTACAGTAAATATCTCTTGAAGTTTTCTATTTTCCTTAAATTTTCATCAATTTTATTTCACGTTGTATAAAGTTTACAAAATTATGATATGACGATGACATTGACACAAATTGACATTGAAGTGACAATTCTAGGTTGATATTCTTAGTCTATGGACAAAATGTAGAATTATATAATGTTACCATTTGTTAAGACGTTGAGTTGAGTTGAGTTTGAAGTTGATATCTAGCTAGATAAATGAAATCAATGAAATCAATATTATTGTAACATAATATGCAATAGTAAATAGCAAAATAATATTTTCATTTTTATCTAATGTTTAGTCGTCGAAAAATCCTATTTTATTCAATAATGTTTTCGTGGGTAATAATTACAGTGGATTTTAAGAGTTTAAATAGGCGTTCATTTAGTAAAGAAAAAAATTAAGCTATAGTTATACCTTTACGATATTAAATAATAAAATAAATGGTATTTTCTCAACTTCTTGTTTATATAATGCTTAAGAAGGTTTCATTTATAAAATGTAAATGGCCATTTAAATTGAAGACACTATCATTATATCTTATATTTTAATAAAATCATGTCACTGATCTTTTAAGTGTTGATAAATAAATTAATTACCTAGGAGATAAATACTGTGCTATCATTTGTATATTTTTGTCACCCAAAAAAACTTTTAAGTACTTTACGAAATACTATGGAAAATAAAATTGAATATAGTACTCTGGCCAATCCTGTGATAATTTTCGAAGCTGATGACATAGAAGGTGATGGTTATACTGGATTAAACAATAATGACTATTCATAATCTAGATTTTAGGATAGATTTAGTGCTATTTACTTATTACAAGCGTTTAGGCATAGAATCCTAGAAGACCCATTTTTCTTTATTGTAAAACTAGAGGTGTGTGTTGTGTGGCCAATGATGCTTGAGAAAATTTTGATATTACATGTTGACACTATAAAATGTGTATGTAATGTAAAAATATGTTAAAAGCAGTGTGTACATCATATAGTGACAAAAAATTATGTATAATTGTAATCAAGTATAAGAGTTTACTGCATAGACATTTAATTTAAAGGTATTAAAGAGTGTTTTTTAAGTTGTGTCTATAAAATTAAAGCATTAAGAAAACCCTTGAATCGTATTGGTACGTTTCGTTTTTGAGCTTAATTCTTTGCCCTATTGATTCGTTTGCAGCGCCACCTATTGGTATTCTGTCAGAGATAGCAAATTTTCAGGCATTCTGAAGTGGCCCGGATCCGTAGCCTAGGAAACGGGTGTAGCTACAGACAACAACACTGATTAACGTGTTACATAAAATTGTTGGAAATACTATTAAAATTAAATTATATTCTTGAGATTTTACCAAAATAATAAACTTTAATCATATTATAGTGTTCAAATTCATATCGGAGTAATAGGAAGTTTGACAGCTTAGTGTGGATCGCAGATTGTCCTTAATTTTATGCGTTTAAATCCTGAGAGAAAACAAGGTAATGAAATTGTTAAATATACAATAGAACGTAGATCATGGTAGAACTGCGCAATATGTAGCGAGACAAGTAGGACACGTCCTACGCGTTCCCCCTGCGCCGTTCGATTGTGTCCCGAAATGTGTGATTATGTATATCACCTTTATCAGCCGTGAGTGGGAGGGTCGCGCCGGGACAACGGTGCCTGACACCGTCGTCTCTCCCACCCGGTCCCTTACCTTAACTCAATGTCTAATATTAAAATAAATAAATTCTCTGAAAATGTTACAATGTTAATAAATTAAGTCATATGTTAAATTGCTTTGTTTCTCCAAAAAAACCAGCCCTTGTATAAACCATATACCTTAAATCAGTGTGATTTTGTAAAATAATCATTTTCTAAAATTTTTCAATTGAAATATTGCCATTTAAACTATAATACAAACTGATTTGCTGACAAAATAATACAAAATGTGAACAACTATTACTGTTACATACCTAATACTTTAAATAATAAAAGATGCAATTTGACACACACCAAATATGACATAATAGTAAATGAGCAAAGCAGTTATCAGTAACACTAGGGTAATGTTGTTCAACAGAGCATATTGCACACTAAAAGCAGGTGCGGTCAGTGAAGCGAGACACCACCTGCCCTCCCCACCCCTGCCCTCCCTCAGCACCGCAACACTCACCTCAGGCCACAGCTAAATTAAAAAGCAAAACTACAGATAGAGATACACAGCAATCTGTATCATAGTAACCGTTTGATCAATATATTAGTCAGTATTTGTCCGTGGAAGCATAATGAACACCAGTAGTGAAACAGTGCTCCTTGTGCAAGTTTAAATTATTGAAAATGACGGAGATGGCGTTTGAAAATGTGTTTTATTTAGAAAGTGAGTGTTTTATATAGGCTATGTTAAGAGCAGAGAAGGGATTCGGAGGGATGAGGTGTTGCCGGGATACCCTCCCTAGATACTCTCCGCACCCCGACCTCCGCACAGATCAATAACATCTCCACAACCCGGGATAGTGTTATGCAATTATTATTACATTCAGTTCTTATTACTTTTATTTATATTTTAATTAGTCTTATCTGTACTTAAATATTGAGATTTTTATTAATAAGGTGTAACTTCACCAACATAAAGGGTTGTAAAAAGTAAATATAAAATATGTTGTACCAGAAAAATGTATGTTTGTAATCTAATGTGTAATTCCTCATTTGTTAAAATTTGCTCATTTCCATTTTTATTATGTTTATTAAGGTTTTCTGACTTTTTTTTTTAATATTTGAAATTTTTTTTTACTTATTTTAGGGTAAAGTATGGTGTAATTTTTTAATTAATTTGTTTTATAGCTACATTTATTTCAATAACTTATATTTTGGTCAGCATTAGAACAATAGTCAGTCTTATTTAAATGTTACGTAATTTATAAATCTGCCAGATAGGTCTATTTTTTTTCTTTATTAAAAACAAAAATTATAATTTATTGAATTGCACTTATCATTAAATATTCTTTGAGTATGATCATAAATTGTTTATCTCTCCAGCTGGGTTACTTCGGCGCTGTTCGTTATAGAAGTGACGGCTTGCTTAGTACTTAGGCGTGTATTAGGAATTCAGTTTTTTGGGGGTTTAGTAATATTATCATGTTTAGGTTATGCAGAATCTAGGAGTTAAGGATAACGAGCAGTTCATCTCCATGGCATGTTTTTTCTGACACTTATCATCTCTAAAGTGTTGTCTTTTAAAATGTATGTTGTTTGTTATCTTTAGACTTCGAGTGCGCGGGCGACGAGGTGCTGGTGGAGTCTTCGCCGCCTGCCTCGCCCGACATGGCGGCGCGCCTCGCCGCTCCGGCTCAGGTATACCCAAATATGTACAAACAAATATGCAAATAAACACAATTACCACATATATTCTTTGAACAGTTGGCCTAAGATTGTGGATATGTGTTTATACAGCCTTTGTTCTCGTCAATATCCTATGCGTTGACATTGTGCAAGTAAATTATATTTAATTTGTCTCCTATTATAACATTCTTTGCCACTGTATCGTTAATAATACTTAACGCAAACGATGACGTGTTGTAGGGCGCCGCCCCGGGTGCCGGGGAGGACTCACCGACGGCGGTGCGCGAGCTCATCGTCATACCCGAGATGCCCAGCTCCATACATCTGCAGCACGCTATTCAGCAGGTAATTGCTTAGAAATGACAGTTCGCAACCGCTACCGACCGGCACGGAAAGTGGCACAAAACACCGGTCCTTATAAACTGTCTATTTAATAGAGGTCAGTGGCGATACCTATTAAGAGTGGAACTAAAAAGGTTCAACAATGGAACTTCCGCAGGTGTCGAGCACGGTGGTGGAGATAAACGGCGACAGCTCTGGCCACTCGAGCCCCACCGCTGACCCGCAGCACACCTACATCACTGTAGCCAGTGAGTTGATACTATGATATGATGACAATCGTACAGCATGCTACACCTACTTATTCATAGTGAAATGTTTTCATTTTATTTGCAAATCATACATCGTAAATGTGGCTAGGTTTTTTATCTATGTGACATCCAACCTGGACTTTTTACCTGGAGATCAATCGATCGTTTTCACTCCTTGTTATATCAGTTGTTACTCTTTTGTCTTTTACGTAATCCATTAATTTTTTCACCTCGAAATATACCCAATATTTATACAAAACACTTCTCTTGTCTTCCGTTCGTCCTTTCTCATAAAATGTGCAAACCATGTAATTTTTTCTTAATTAACCATGGAGTTCCTTTCATGCTTAGGTTGCCAACTACAAACAGAATTGCCTTGTTAATGTATAATAGTTTTTTAAATCTTTGTTTTGACGTCCAGTATCTACCTTGCTGTTTTTTTTAAATGGAAAAATTTTAAAGCAAAAGAAAAAGTATAGTTGCTTTTTATGTGTGCATGTATAAAATTATTTAAGTAGTTTTTTTAAGCAATTTTAACAGATCTAAGATAATGTACCTTTCTCACGTCTATTATAAATGGTTAAGAAATCGATATAAATTAAAAGAATCAATCTTAGTTCTGTTAGAACTAGTTAGACAGCAGGTAAAGCTTTCGTGGCAGCATTTGTTAGTTTGCAGATCGCCTTACTTGTATGTCTCGAAGGTTTTAGCTGCCCTTAGTGTGTACGCACCGTTGCACAAGTTTTATGTTGTGTGTTGTGGCACAGTCGACGGGGCATGGAAGAGAGATGACACTCGCCAACTCAAGGTGGAGGCTCCCAGCGACGAAGAAAGCAAGTTGTTTTTTTTATTTTATTTTTTATTTCATTTATTCTTCCTTGGGGCTTTGCATGTTTTTTTTACAATTTGTCTGTTATAGCTAAATGATTAACAATTTCATGTAAGTATACTAATTTTAAAACATTAACTTTTAACAGCCGGGTGGTTTTGGTAACGAATCTAACGCAGTTTCTAACAACAAGTTTTTACTAGGCTATTTTTAAGTACTTATTTGGTAATAGAGAACAGTGTGAAACGATGTGCATATTTTTTATTCGTTTTTATAATTAAAAATTTACTTATTTCTATAGGGTTGCAATGATAAAAATATATTTGTTTATTTCCATATTTCGGATGGAATATCCTCTATTTTTTTCTCAGTTTGGTAAATGTTACATGATTTTTCTTGTCAAAAGCTTTCACTTGTTAGACTACACCTACGGCACACGTGCCGAGGGAGAGTGTAATCGCTCATTATTATGTCGGATATCGTTACAAACAGTGGCCCAGCTCAGCAGCTCCCGAGGAAGCCCCTCATTGATGTTTCAATTACAAAAATACATCGCAAAATCTCACCCCTTGACGTCTCATATCACTGATTATCTCCCACCTGTTATACCGCTACATTCAAATGTAAATTAAGACTTCAGGGTTCGAAATAAGGTTCAGAATTAATAATGTTGCAATGATGAAAAAAAATCTTAATAATAGCAAATAATTGGTGATGCCCCATCGGATTATTCAGGTGGATGCGCTCAAATGATGTAGTGAAGGGTGCGTAAGATATTGTCTATTGTGATATGCGATAGTCCACCTGCGCTGCTTACCTTTGATATGACGCGTGCCGCCTGGTTTATTGGACGACGCTTTTACTGCTGCCTATGTTGTTAGCTAAAGTATATACGAGTACGATTGTTGTACACTTGTGTGCTCCCAAACATCGATTGTGTCTCGACTCGCTAACATCAAATCGGAATATGCTAGGTATTGTCAATAAAGTGATCTTACATAACGATACAATTTTCATTTTTAATATAAAATTTAATGATAATAATTACATTGTCATATTTTATTACACGATGTTTTTCTTTTTAACTTGTCCCATTGATTTTTTTTGGCTGTAGTAAGGTAATATGAGTTTCATTTTCATTCAGTCTGAAGGAACTGGAACTTTGGTCTTTTATTTACTTTATGTGGTTTCTTATTTTTTTTCATATTATAAGGTGGTATACGAGCATGCGGCCACCTGAATACGTCGATATAGCGAAGCGATTGCTAGCCATAAACAATTGCAATTGCATTACATCTACAAACCGCTTGTCTTGTGTGGTCGTGGTTGACAGACAGGTGTTGTTACCGGCGTCTACCACTGTAAAAATTAGCTATGTATCTTGATGAAGATACTTCTTCTGTGATCATCACTTTCTGTTCTATTATAATGTTATTGCCAACACGATAGTCGAAGTTGATAGCCGTGTTGATAGTTTCCTATACATGACTTTCTTGACTTCCCATTATCCAAACACCTGTACAAAAAATTATGTAGGCAGTTTTACGATGTAAGAATAATTTCACCTGTTTCATTTCATCATGTTTGAAATTGTAGGAATCTTATTTAAATTCATAAGTAATCAGCGGCACGTTGTTTGAAACATCTATAATCTTTAAATCTATCAATCTGAGACGAGCACGGCTGAATCGAACATCATTTCTCGATATGACAAAGGGCATTTTATTAGTTGTAGTGGCTCCAGCTTCCTCCGACAGGTTCTATACTAGCAAACATTTAAGATCCCCTTGTACTTTAATTTAGTAATATATAAATATGTATATTACTAATCTCAGGTAAGTATATAAACATCAAAATGCGGGGTGATTGTTGTGTCGTGAAGTGGCGACAATGGCGGGTAGGGTGAGGTGGCGGGGTAGGGCGAGGCGGAGCGGGGGCGCGGGGCGGTGTGCCGGCGTCCGCAGGCGAGTTGCCCGGGAGATGTCCGTCGGTATGGAGGTGCCTCGCTACCGTTTCTGTGAGTTCCCATGTGAGTGTCGCGCCCTCACCCTGTCTTTGCTCTGAGGAGGTCTACATCCAGCCCGGAGACCAGGGACCAGAGTAGACGTTGAATTTCTTCCGTTGCTCGCTTTACTTGAAACTTTTAACTTCCAATGGTTCTAAAAATAACTTAAAATTTCAATAATCTTAATCTTAATTGAGGCCTTGTTTATTTCTTTAATTTTATTTCATGTAAAGGATTTCTCACAATAGTCTGTTTCATAATTCAATTGGTTTAGATTAGCGTTTTCTTTTTATTGTACTAAAATAATTTTAAATTATATTTAAGGATTTTTCCTTAAACTTATTTGTTCTAATAAGAAATTAATCATATTAACAATCTTAAATAATCATTTAATTGGAACATTAACATAACATGAAAGTGGTTAAAAGTGTATTTTGCATGTTTAAAATTTAGTATAGATACCGTGGCACTCTCGTGGAATGCTGAAGCTCATCTCATCCTGTGGTCAGTCTGTCTGTAGGGGACATGCATGGAGTTGTTGATTATTGAGGTTAACGTGTGTGGTGGATGTGCAGGCGAGAGCGGCAATGGCGTCAACTACCACGTGCAGTACATGGAGCCGCAGGAGCTGTACGCCCAAGGTCATCAGCCTCACATGTAAGATTTATACCTTTTGTTCACTTTTTTGATGATTTTGATGACGAAATTAATCAATCAGCGCGTATATCAGAAAAAAATGTCTAGTCTAAACAGTTGTGTTACGGTGCAGGGAGCAGCTGCGCACGTACCCGGTGTACAATGTGGCGGACGTGGCCAACGGGCAGAACGTGGGCCTGGACGTGGGCGGCGTGGCTAGCGTGGGCGTAGGCGTGGGCGTGGGCGTGGAGAGCGCGGCGGAGGGCGCGTGGGGTGGCGACTTCACGTTCGCGACGAGCAACACGGTGGCCGCAGCCGAGCCGGACGCACCCGCCTCGCCCGCAGCGCCCGCCCGCATGCCGCCCGCCACCGTGCAGTGGCTGCTCGACCACTACGAGACTGCCGAAGGTAACACCTTATATCACGGTCCAATGCTAAAAGTAACATAGCAAATAAACGAGCCTGTTCTCCTCGGCTCGGGACTTTTTGAGAGCTTTAAATACTTTGATTGCATTACGAGACTCTGTACTGTATAGGCGTGTCGCTGCCGCGGTCGAGCCTGTACGCGCACTACCTGCGGCACTGCGCGGCGCACAGGCTGGAGCCGGTGAACGCGGCCTCGTTCGGCAAGCTGATCCGCTCCGTGTTCGTGGGCCTGCGCACGCGCCGCCTCGGCACGCGCGGCAACTCCAAGTACCACTACTACGGTATCCGCGCCAAGCTCGGCGCCGACTCGCCGCTCGCCTCGCATGGCGACAACCAGGACACCGACCTGCAGGCTCGTGACGCACTTATTTATATGTATGCAGAGACATATAAGACAGTGGTTTGATGTAATACAATGGTCGTGTGCAGGAGCGACAGGCGGGTGAGGGCGAGGGCGTGGAGGGCGCGGAGGGTGCGGGCGGGCCGCACCGGCAGTACTTCGGCTGCCCGTCGCCGCCCGAGCCGCCCGAGCTGCGCGTCACCTCGCTGCCCCCCGACATACCGCTCTCCGCGCTCGACGCGCTGCGCAAGCACCACCGGTACGTATGTCATTTTTGTTATATCGACTCAGGAGCAAGGATAATAATCTGTCAAAGATGCGAAAGTAAGAAGTTGGTAGGTGAATAGACATGGGTGGAGTAGAGTAGCGTAGTGTAACACGCGGTGGTGGCGGTGCAGCGAGCACGGCGCGGAGCTGCTGTCGGCGGTGGCGGCGCTGGACATCGGCGGTGTGGAGCGCGCGCGGCGCGTGTTCTGGCGGCGGCCGCGCGCGCTGTGTCGCCGCCTGCTGGTGCGCCTGTGTGCGCGTCGCGCCGTCGCCCGCTGGCTGCTGCGCGCAGACCTGCAGCTGCACCAGGCCGCCGTCGACCTGCTGCTGCCCGACGTGCTGCATCCCATACCCTCCCACCTCACGCAGGTATATACTTGTATTTCGTCACTAATGGTGATGCGATCCCGCCGAAGCGAATCGCCGCCACGTGTAAGTTTGTACGGTGCAGTCGATCCGCAACTTCGCGAAGCTGCTGGAGGGCGCGCTGTCGGCGGGCGGCAGCGGGGCGCCGGCGCAGGCGGTGCGGGCGCAGGGTGCCGCCGCCGCCGCGCTGGCCGCCGCGCTGCGCCGCTACACCTCGCTCAACCACCTGGCGCAGGCCGCGCGCGCCGTGCTCGTCAACCACACACAGATCGAGCAGGTGACGCGGTGACGCGGTGACGCACTGACTCACATTTAAATACTTACTTTATATTGCAATCATTATTTTATCATTATTTAGTTGATGATGCAGAGGGATCCGATCCGGTCCAGGGATGTCTTTAATTGAAACATCCAGCGAAGAATGTTATTTGAAGATAAGTGTGTGTCACCCGTCAGATGCTGGCGGACCTGAACCGCGTGGACTTCCGCGTGGTGCGCGAGCAGGCCGCCTGGGCGTGCTCGTGCGGCTCCTCCAGCGCGCGCAGCCTCGAGCATGACTTCAAGGTGGGTACCGACACTCCTTCCCTTATCGCTATCATACCTCTTGGCATACTGCGACTACATTCAGTGTCGATGTAAATCCAAGATGGCCGCCTTCACAAAATTACGGGCGACTTTGCACAAGACGACCATGGATTTTATTAGAAGGATGGAATAATTAAAACTCAAAAATGAATTGTTAAAGTAGTAATTGACCTAAAAATAATTTTTAACATTAAGGATATTTTATATTTTATTTTAACAAGAAGGACATTATGTAATGTACTGAAAAATATTCATAAAAAAGCAATGATTATTGGAATATGAAGTTATCAAAGCTGTGATTGTTCTGTAGCTGAGCTGACCATGCTACATGCGATAGCTTTAAATTACATTTGATTGCTTATAACACAAATATCATCGAACTAATGAAAGTTGCAATTTTTTTAAGATGAAAATAAAGTTAAATCTCGCTAAAAAGTGTTGATAAACCACTCGCCTCGTTGGTAAGGCAAGTTGTATATAGTATTCAAATATATATGCGTAGAATCTCTGTACAAAATGTAAATAAGTGCACATTATCAGAATTAGAACGATGTATATAACATCATTTCATATAACATATAATGTAATTACGTAGATATTTAGTACATATTATAATACATTTGTGAGGTAATCTGCGCATTAATCGATGGCAGTATCAGTAAACATATTCCATTGATTCATATAGAGGTATGTTTCACAATGTACAGCAGAAAAAAAACATTAGAAACGTAGAGAAATAGGCGTAGTTTGTAAAATGTATTTTTTTAACATTTGAAAAATTCACCGCAATCGTAACATTAAAATGTAAATGTAAAATGAAAAATATAAAACGCGAATGTAAATGTCAAATCAGACAAATTGTAAATGTTACAAATGCGGTGGATTTATTTTTGTATGCGCTAATATTTGTAATATTTTTGGAGTTTCGTTTTTTTTGGACAATTCCAGAAAACTAGTCTCGGGATAATCGAGGCCCGCGGGGAGCCCATACGGTATATCCTTCTGCAGGCGAGCCTGGGGCGCAGCACCACGCTCGAGCAGTGGGCGGACTGGCTGGACGGCTGCGTGCGCAACGCCCTCGCCGTGCACGAGCGCCGCCCCGACTACGTCTCCCGCGCCCGCCGTCTGCTGCTCGACTGGTCCTTCTACTCCTCGCTCGTCATACGCGAGCTCACGCTCAGGTACAACTTGCTACAATACTTCCGTAATCCTCGGCTGATCCATGCCTCCAGATGCTCAGTATAGTTATGTGTGGTGTGGTGTGGTGCGCAGGTCGGCGGCGTCCTTCGGGTCTTTCCACCTGATCCGGCTGCTGTACGACGAGTACGTGTCCTACCTCATCGAGCGCCGCGTCGCGCTGCACACGCGCCAGCCCCAGATCGCCGTCATGCAGCGCGCACTGGTCACTATACCCGTCTCTCTCTCTCTCTCTCACTCTCTCCCCCACTCTCACTCACTCTTACTCCCTAATATTTAAGAAGTGATCTCCCGCTTGTCTCTTGTTGTCATTGCTATCATTTATGTAACGTATCGTAAAGATGTTTTAAAAGTGACTCATCGTATGTAGGAGGAGGAGGAGGACGACCTGCTAATTGAGGCGCGCGAGGGGGAGCTCGAGGGCGAGGGCGAGGAGGAGGAGATGGAGCAGGAGCCGGAGCCGGAGCAGGAGCTGGAGCTGGAGCAGGACCAGGAATGGGAGTGGGCGGACGATGATGACGACGACGACGACGTTGGCGTAGAGGTCAAGAAGGCCAAGACCAACTAGGCGAGTGCAGACATTGCGCCATCAGCTATCCTTTGCCGCTTTGATATGATAAACATGTGGGACGAAGGTAATCACAAGTGAAAGAATATTTTTTTGTTTTAGGTCCTCTTAAGCAAATCTAAAGTTGGCTTCGAACATGGAAGAAGATGAAAGGAGTTACATATTTTAATCTTCAGCATAGAATAGTATCGCCACGTGTTGTGATTAAATATCGATGTGTGTTAAATGTTAGTATATAATGATAAGATATATGTCTATGTACATGACATACATTTGTTTATGGATAAGTGATGCCATGCAATTGCCAGTCAAAAAATTTTTGGTTGAAATATTTGTTTAAATGATGGTTCGTTTAATGTTTGACGAGTTGCCATCCTCCAAACATTTGTCTAGTCACAGCGACTTTGTAATGGGTCTGGCCAAATATATGTTCACTTAATGCTCTATAAATGTTGCCATGTAGAACTTAAGAACCTTTTCTTTTTAATTAATAACAATTTATTCCAACTACGACATATTGTAAAGTAAAAATATGAATTGAATTTAGCATGTTTAATATTAAGACTATACGACTATGCTTCATTTAAACCTTATCTATATTACTGTAACTGGTAAGTGTATGTTAATATAAAAAAAAATGAAAAAAAATCTTATATTTATTCAAGAAAAAAAATGAGGCCAGTGTAAAGTGTTGCCGTTTTAGAGGAGAGTTGTATCGAGATAAATTTACACGTAGAGGATACAGGGCACTATTTCAATACAATGTTGTTAAAAATATGTTGTACATACACATTCTTAGCATAAGTATTATTCTGTGAAACGCTAAAATATTATTATTTGCACTTACCAAAAGTTTTGTTGCTCATGTATGTATACGAAGCGTTGCCGCTACGTTTATTATTTTAATGAAGATTATCGTTAATATTAAGACGCTTAGGTATAGTTGCTAAATGTTTGATGTTTACTTCTTATAATTAATATATTATTGAAGTAAATTGCATCACAATTTTTATTCCTTTACCCATTTGTACAAATGTTTAAGATGCGATGAATTTTTAATTCTATAATTGTAATTATTTTATATAAGAAAGCACAATGGTAATATTAGTTTCGTCCTTTGTATTTTCTTAATTGACATATTTGTCTATGGTAAGTTCTGTCAAAGTGGCGATGTTTCAAAGCAAGTGTGCTTTTTTTTACCAAATTTATCTTTCTCCAGTAAAGTCATACGGAAATTATCCGTACATTTGTATTAACATTGAGGCGTTTGTAAATATTGACTGAGAAAGAATGCTTGGTATAAAATTCGCTCTATATTTGTATAGGGTAATATTTTCTTATTGATGTAAACATTCCACTGTTTTAGAACTTGTGTATTTTCTTACTATCATTGCTGCTGTTGCGTTATCATTTCATCGATTTCTTTAAACTTGTTTGGTTTCTCTACGAAATTTCTTATCGAGGAAACTGTATACAGATAATCAATTGGTGTTGCCATGTAAAAGGCCTAAGTGTTGGTAAATGTTGTGACATCCATTCGTTTAGTCGTTAGTTGAAGTTGATGGAGTATCGATGTTGTGAACGCTTTCCGCAAATTATATTCATTGTATATTGCACGAGAAGTTGTGCTAACACCTAAGTTTCGCATAGCATGAGGTATATTATATTTAAGATTAAGATAAATGTCGAAATACCTTCTCGAATTTCTTCAGAATGTATTATATGATTCACAATTTGAAAGTAACGGAAAGATTGATTGATACGTAAGTACGCTACAGGAAGTTACGCTAAAATTTCTTTACTGACATTTATAATCTGTACCTAAAGGTGTATATTTTTGTATCGAGTAACAAACGCAGTGTTTGCTCCGCCTTAGTTGTTGCCTTACTACTGTATACCACGCGCCGGGCGTTGCTCGCGTCCGGCACACAGCTCTCTATTAAAATAAATTATTAGTGTTTATAACTACTAAATTATATATACATATTGACAGAATTTGTAGAATATTGAACAGAACAATCACAGAAAGATTGAAGTGAAGACTTCACTTGTCTTAAAATAAGCAGCTTTCGTTGCAAACTTATTTTAAAATTAAGTATGGGATTTAAAAAACGAAATTTTAATAGATAAAATTTTTCATGTTCTTTTAAATGTGTTCATTTCTCCTTAGCTTTCTAATTCGCCAGTTATGGTGTTACAATAAAAAAATATAAATATATACTTATCAATTGTAATTGGCGATGCCAATAACATCATATTGTCTTCGCAAAAATTGATTGATGAGAGCGCTCATACAAATTGTGTCGTCTCTGGTAATCGTATTAGATTTAAGTTGGTGTTAGGCCGATGTGAACGTCACTTTGATATAATGAAACGAACAATACAACATAGTGTCCATATAATACAGACATGTAAAAACGATCTAAAGAAAGAAAACATTGCGAATTTAACATCTTACTTGTCTAATTCACCTCATAATAAAAATACCCTACCCTCATTTCTAGTTCTAACAGAATGATCAACGAGGTCTTAGGTTGTCAGTGGGTCCTAGAGGTCCGGCGTTGTCTGAGATGTATCTTCGTATCTATGTATCACTAGTGACGTTCACTCGATAACTGTTGTGTAATCTATGTATCCTTAGAATTATAGAAGTCGTGTTAAGTGCTGGCAGACTGTAGCTAAAATTGTCGTATTACTGTTTTATGTTTATCCTGTATTTTTCAAAATGCATATGGTTAATAATAATCCTAAATGATATGAGAATACGTCACACTTCTTACGTCCAAAGAACTTATTCTGAATGCTTTTAGTTTTTTGTGCATCGTCTTTGTGTAATTGTCAATCAGCTGCAGTCAGGGAAATGAGCTTATGGTGAGCGGAGGTGGCGATTTTATTGATAAAGAATTGATTCGGACTGCACCATACATAGGAATTCCTTTTGCTTCATACATAATAATTTTACTCATTAACAAATTAAGGTATGTCTGTCTGAATGTCCTCTAAAGTCTGAAATAATAATATGTAAAGAAGAATTTTTATGTCATATCTTGTGCAGTCCGAAGGGTTTGCGGTGTTTGCAAAGTGCTGGTTAGGAAAGCGAATGCGTCTGTGAAAGCGTATATGTCTGAAAATAAAGCTAGTCATGTGTTTACATTGTTGTTTTATTTCTCTATCTCATGTTCGCAAGGAATTAAAAAATGTATACCACGTCCCACGGAAAAGTATACAATGTCCGTTTCCTAATTGTAAGCTACGTCCCCACATATTATTAGCCTTTCTTGAATTATAGTGTAGCTATACTTTTTATTTATTTTTTTAATACCACATGCCGTGCTCTTGACTCTTCTATCGTGTGGCATCACTTTGCAGTTAGCAGTAATAGAGTAGGTATTAGGTAAATAAAAAAAAATTCTTTCTCATAATAAATATTATTTCAACATCCCACATATAGTCTAGTCAATGTACAATAGAGGCGGCCTCGGTGACGAATACAAATCAAAATAATATTCATAGAGAAACAAATTATATAACGAATTCCGAAAAATTTGCACCGTCCGAAGAAAGAAGTTTCAGAGACGAATACAGTTAACCATAAATTTTATTTAACACACGTACAAAAGACATCTCTGTTTTTCAAAGAAATTGTCGATACAATATGCTTTTGTATGAGTTTTTTATCAATAAAATTCTGTGGTAAAACTTACAAGACTTTTACAAAAACATAAAAACACTCCTTACTCCGAACTTGATTTAATCAAACTAAATTATTTAAATGATACCTGATATAATTACATTTTTCTATTTATGAAAATGTGAAATTAAAATGAATTTTTAGAAATGAAACCGACGTTTAAAGGTTTAATATTTTTTTTAATTGGAACGGTCATTTAGTTAAAAATTTCTTGAACGAATCAATCAGGCATCAGATTAGTGATTTTGACTTTTTGAATATATCGAATATTTTAGTCTGTGCATACAATATATAAAATAAAAACTATAATTATTCTATTTATTAGTATAATTGGGCTATTAAATTATAAATCAACATTTTTTTAAATTTCTAATTAACATAAAATGAAGTGATTTATGTTACAACGGTCCAACATAATATTAAATCTAAGAAAATCAAAATTAATACTAAAAGCACAAATTCTAAAAATAGCGGCAAATAACACATCGAGTGATGACATTGACAGCTGTCAAATTTGATATGTCTGCGATTATCTATGCCACAGACAACAAATACAATTAATGATTTTAAAAGTAACAAGCAAAAACGTTTAGCAACGCAACATTATCAACAATTTTCCTTGTGTCAGTTTGTCCACGACCAAGTCACCATATGTTGGAGTAAGTTGAAGCTAAATATTAATAATTATAAAGAAAAATCTTTGTATATACAATACATATACAACTACACAAAATACACGCAATTTTATCAAATAAAAATGTTTAACAATTTGTTAATGAAACTGTGTGTATATTTGATTTAAAATATGACAATGTTACATCGTCTGATATCTTCAAATAGAAATTTCACAAATCTAAATATATGGGATATGTGTAACATGTTCTGAGCCAACCAAATGAAGTCGAGGGATAGATAGACGGGCGGTTCTTATATTTTTCTATATATTTTTTTAATTTCACACATTCTTAACAAACTTAAGTAAAGCAAGGATATCCAGCCTAATATACTATTTTTTATAAGCATTTTATAACTCACAATTTAAAATAAACAACAAAAATAAGCATCTTTGGTTCTGATACCAAGTACCAATTGTGTTTAATACAAAATTAAAATCCCTTAGTTTCTTATTTTATATCCTAGTTTTCATTTTTTTGAACAGTTTTTTAAGTTATTTATTATTTTTTCTTGAAATGTTTGTTTTGACTCTATTTTATATATTAACATATATTTTATATAATTAAAGAATAACGAACCGCCCGCTACGAGTCTGTGTGTGTGTATGTGTGTGTGGTTAGAGGGCGAGGGCGGCGGAGCGCTTGTCGCGGCTCTTGTTGCGTGCGAGTGTCCGCGCCTTGCACGCCGCGTTGTTCTGCAAATGCTGTGAAAACACAATCAAATTATTCAAATACTGTTGTACTCATGTTAAATTAATAACTGCCATGATTTTATCGCACAGTTATTGTTTTTAATCGAAAATTTTACTGTAGATTTCTCTTACTAAATCAATATATTGAGAAAGATTCTGTACGTTTCTGTGATTCAATTATAAATTGAAATTAAAATGAATGAAAAAATATTATTTTTCTAACCCGCTGCAGCTTGTCCTGTCTCGTGGGCGGTGGTGCGAGGGGCGGGGAGGCGGGCAGGGCCAGGGCGTGTCGCAGCGGGGCGCAGTGCGGGGCCAGGGCGCGCAGACCGCCGCCCAGGGCGCCGGCCAGCGCGGCGTACGCGGCGCGCGCACCCCACGTGTCGCACACCACCGCCTCGCTGCCCACACGCACCGACAGCTCGGGCACCTCGTCCTCCTGCACGTACAAACATTGCACTATCTTACAAATAGACCGTCATTATCTCCCTCACAAAAGGTCGGCACACAAAACTTTATTTATACGGCCAGCCGCCTGTCTGTCCCCTACTTAGGCGAAGAAGTAAAGAGACACGTCATTACACATTACGTCATTTACATGATGCGCAAACGTTATTGACAAAGAAATTGAATATTAACATTGTGTGTCCTACATTGAAGTAAAAGTAATTTCTAAGTGAAAGATATTATTTGTTACTAGTGAGAGGTATGTACGTATTACAGACCTCGAAGTACTTGAGTATATCTCTGAACGTGGCGCGCTGCAGCTTGCGGTCTCGCTTGGCGCGGTACTTGTGGGGGTCGCGCGCAAGCTGTGCCAGGCGGGCCAGCAGCGCCGCCTCGCCCGCCGCCCACACCTCGTCCTCCGCAGACCGCTCGTGAGCCACCGCCAGCGCTCCGCCCGCCGCCATACGCACCTGCACATTACACATTCTTTACATAAGATAATCCATCTATTCAAACATATCTTACTCATGTAAACAATAAAAAAATGTCTTAACCAAACTTCTATATCTAGCCATGATCGTTAAGGATAACACTGATGTTAGCCCCTGACTATAAAATTAGTGTTTTTGTAATTACGTCTAACTAGCTGTCGCCCGCGACTCCGTCCGGGCGGTATAAAAGACATCTTAATTAATAACCTATGTGATCCATGCAGCCGTTCTGAAGACACCTTGTAGCAAACATTCGCATTTATAATATTAGTAAGGTGTTAATACAATAGTGACCTCGAGGTTGCAGGCCTCCAGCAGCTGCAGCAGCCGGGCGGGCGAGGGCGGGTGCGCGCGCAGCATGGCGGCGGCGTGCGCGGGCTCCGCCAGCGCGAACAGCAGCGCCCATCCGTCCAGCGCCGCCGCGTGCCACAACCCCTCCTCCACCGCCGCGCCCGACACCTTCACGCTGCTGTCGCCCTGCACACACACACACTCACACACACGCTCACACCTCAATACAACCAACGAGAGAGAGAGAAAGAGAAAGAAAGGGATAGAGGGGGGGGGCGTATAACTTTATTTGTCAGCAGTAAGGTGATTTGCCTTAACCTCAAGTTAAGCCAATGCTATAAGTGTACACTTGTAAACAGCTGTATGTTAACTCTATTTTAATATTATTGCTTTCTAGCTGTAAGTCTACCATGTCAATAAATAAATAAAATGTAAAATTTAATGTGTAAAATATTAATTTGAATAATGGAAATTATCAAAAGAATGAGAAGAAGAAAAAAAATCCTATTATATGAATATATAATCTTCATATTTATTGTTTTCATCGTAAATATCGCAAAGTCTTCAGTAAATGAAATGATTCATGAGTCGTATACAAAGGAATATTTAAATCCGACACGGGAAGAATTGTCCAAGAGCAGTGAACTTGACAGACCTTGAACACGCTACGTGTGTGAGTCATGTCTGACGACAGCGGTCACGTGACACGGTACATATTTGGATGTTTATTGCTGCGTTTAGTATGGAAAACTTTTATAACAAAAGGACTAAAGATATTTTATGACATGGAATTATTTTTCCTTGGTTTTTTTTTTGTTCCTTTGCTACGCATTACAAAATTTACTATAAATAATAGATATATTTGATAAAATTTTCCTATTCTCGCAACTACAATGTGTTAATTGCTATCCATTTAGCATTACCTAAACAGGTTTGAATGACATTGTTTTTTAAGTATTTCTCATGATACTTCAATGTTCAAAGCAATTATGATGGATTTATTCTTTTAAATAAAGTGCTGAAATTAAATATTAAAATTATTTTTTCTATTTAGGAACCAAGACTTTATTTACATTGTATTTAAACATTTTACTGTTAGTTTAGTAATTATTTTTTTATGTGTTTTATAGTTAATTGTATATTTTTATTTACAGGTTTCAATAATATATATTAAATAAGACAATTTTATGACTTACTTTAAGATAGCTGCCGCTGAATATGGACTCATACATGCGAAGGATCTCGATAATCTCAGTGAGGTCATCCTCCAGTAAGTAGCACAGTACAGCCAGAGATGAGCAGCACTAAAAATACACACAATAGTAATTAATTTTAATTTCTTTGCCATGCAGCTTTAAAAGACTTTAAAAAAAATTTTTTTTCAACAATACACAAGGAAATAAGACAATACCTAAGAATGACACTTTTAGTACCTAGTAGTAGATTCAAACTACAGCAGCTCGTTTTTAATGCGAGCGCATCCTTCGGGCCGCTATAAAATATGCATAGCACTATAAGTACTCACATCAGTCCTAGTTTCAAGCGAGGCAGACTTGTCTGTGCAAGCGGCAAACAGTGCGGGCCGCACCTCCTTCATGAACTCTTCTGTGCCCTCCTCACCTATCTGCAAATATATCAATCATGCCACAATGCTAAAACTTGATGGAAAATATATGCATAAAATTGCTAAATAAATATTTTTTTGATGAATTTTTGCTGTGTTTAAGAGGGTCCCACAGACAACACATAAAAAACAAAGTAACTTTACAATAAAATTCAAAGCATTCATGAGTAGTGGGCAAGACAATGTTTCTATCATGGCCATCGCCAGCCAATGGTCTAGTTTAGGTCTTTGGTTACCATTAATTTTGTCTTGTTTGAATTTGTTTTCATATATATTTTAAATTTTTCTCTATGCCCTTCTGGCGACGCCCAGGCTTCATGCTTAACATCTGTTAGGTGTGACCAACCTGCAGTGCTAGTAGTGGTGCGACATTAGCGGCGGCTCTGCGCTCTCCGTCCCTGCCGCGGCGCAGCGTGCGCGAGATGTGATCTGCGAGTGTGGCGCGGTGGTTAGCCAGCAGGCCCGCCAGGTAACGACGCTGCAGTGCTCCTTGAAGGGAAACCAGCGCCGCAGCGCGCGCCGCGTTCGCTCGAGCGTTCAACGCCTCAATCAACTCCAGCACCTTCTCCTCTAATTTCTCTTGGACATCGTTTTCTGCAAACATTAAAGATTTCATATAACAATAATTAACAAGTCTTTAAGCTTTCAACAGTGAAATCCTTATTTCATTTTCACCGAATTCATAAATAGATTCAAATATAAGGACATTGATGATGATAATCATCATCAGCTAACTCTATACATCTGAGGGGCTTGGAGCCTACCCAAGAGGACATTGAAGAGAAGGGGAAATATTTGTGACCAATTAACACTCTAAATATGAATAACTTTATAGTACAAACCTGCATCTTCATGGTTGCTCTTCAAGTCAGACTGGCCTGATATCTCCGAGCAGTTGTCTATGGTCATATCTATACCAGCATCTTCATCTGAAGAGTATGCTTGCTCCGTTCTTTTATGTTCTGTAAGAATATATTTCGAAAAATATTATTGTATTTATTCCATACAAAATATTAGTACACCTTTTATCCTATCCATTACACACCAGTTCTTCACAATTTTATTCATGGCATGCCTTTTTAATTAGTTAACATATAAATTGCCACCAATTGGCCTGGTAAGTTTAATTTTTACAGAAATGTTGGTGGAATATGTTAAAGATTCAATCATTATATTTATGTAGTAAATATTAATTGAAAGTGAGCTTATATATTTCTTATATGCCAACTATTAACTAGTCATAGCAATTTGCCTTAAGTGTTTCTTGTTACAGAAAAAAAAAACAACCAATCCATAACTGTTAATATTGGTAATAAAAAGCAATACTGGTCATATAAACTGTACATCTATTTTAAGGATATAAAATTGATAATTGTCACAAAAATAATTTAACAATTAAAATTCTGCAATGTTCATATGTTGAACCATGACCTACAACAATGCAATTTTATCTATTATTTTGAATGATAATATTACACAATCTTTGTGAAACATTAAAAATAAATGTTTATCAATTTAAAAACGTATGGAAGACTCTGGTAAAAATTTGATTACCCTAAATGCCTAAAATGTTTGCATAAGGTGTTGATGGATCAGTACTGATATGAATTACATAATTTATCTACGAGGTAAATAAATCAAGGTCAGGTCGTTTGTTTGGAGATAGATAAAAATATAATCAATGCCACTAATCGCTTATAGCCATTGGTACTTAAGCCAAGCACAACACGTGTGTGCATTTGTTGTTATGAAATGTCGAAAGTAATAGTTGCGTCGTCGGATTGCAAAACGCGGAACTTATCTCAAAGGTTTCGAGACCTCGACAAACATATGGTTGCTACGCTAGGACGATGTTGAATTTATAATCGAATGTGAAATATGTACGTGGACTGTCATTAGTGCAGACTTGAGTTGCGAACACAAGGTCGCCGCGTGATCTCATTCCTGGCAAATTCCAATTTTGATACTAATCAAAGAAAAAGGAAAAACGATAACCATTATTATAAATAATGTAAAATATTGGGCGGACTTACCGTATTTACCCTTTTTCTTTCCTTTTGGCATCTTGATTTTGGAACGTAGCTGACTTACACAAACAAAAAATATATTCACTATTTATTATTTAACTATATTTCTCACTTAATCAAGAAGGAGAAAAGTTTATTATATCAGTTCTTATACAACAATTTGGGCACCGAATGTAACATAAAACTAAAATTTCAGGAAAAGTTTTTAACATGTTTAACCGTGTATCATGCACACACGACTCTGCTGCTTTGCGCAATGCGCTTTGTCAGCCTGTCACTTTTGTAAGGATTTTCACGTCATGCGTCATGTAAGACCGCCATTTTTGTTCTGTGTTGCTAGTTTTTTGATATATTGAATTTTATCAAGAATCGATTCAAAGAGTATATAAAATATGAATCGATTATTCGTCCTTTATGTTAATTGTAACTTCAGAAGAAGAAATAGTATAATAATAGTTGTAGAAATGGCTGTAGGTAATAGTTGAACAGATAAATATATGAGAAGTCCTCATTAAGTCGTAAAAAGATCAGTTTACAATAGCGCCAAACAGCGTAAAACACCTCTTTCCATAAACATAAGTGTGTAAATGTTAACATTTATTTGTAATTTACCAGCTTTATCAACTTTTTAGTACTTACTTAAGACTTGACTTTAAAAACTTTTTTGCTATAAAAATCTAAAGCAACATTGTAATATCGATTTAGAAAATCGATTCTTTAAATTGCCATAAGCAAAAATGGGTGGTGTCTTCCAATTAAATTGCACCATGTTATTTTACCTGTTGTAAACCAACCATTGCATTAAATTAGAAAATGTTATGATTTCTTTGATGACAAATCATTTTAAAAGTTGCCTTTAGAAATATGAGCTCGACGCTAATCATCATGTAATATTAGCATGCAAATTTTACATGAGGATAAATAAAATATATTGCTTAATATTATATGATACTTAACTAGCTGTCGTCCGCGACTCTAACCGCGCGGATTAAAAAAAAACATTATAAGTAGCCTATGTGCTCTTCTAGATTATGGTTCTATGTTTATGCCCAATTTCATCGAAATCCATTGAGCCGTTTTTAAATTCCTTCAACCAAACAACTATACACCCATTCACCTTATTGATAAATTTTATCATCAGTAGTGTCTAGCCTTGCTAATAACCTAACTGTTTCGTACTGTTTCTTATATCACATTAAAAATATAACAGAACTTTCTACTTTAAACTATTGATAGATATAGCTAGAGTATTTTTTTTCATCAACTTCAGCACCTTACTTAATTTCCCGCTTTCATGATCCCTCGCCGTCTCCTGTGAACGTGAACCTCAGGTGATCGATCTGGACCACTTTGGGAATCACTAGTTGGAAGTGTCAATCTAAAGTTTGCGATTGTTGTAGCCTCGCACTTTGACGCAAGTTAACGTGGTACTAACCTTACGTTACGTGGTCTGTTATGCAATTGCGAACGATGCTGAATGAGTAAGTAATTGGAAAATATATTTTGTGTCTATTATTTCACAATATTCATAGTAATCATGATGTTATTAAAATGAGTAAATATTTCAAGAAAAATAAATATTTTTATTGATGAGAAAAACGTGCTAACGTAGTACGGAAGCTTTAGTTAAGTAAATCTAAGTTTTTCAACTAAAGTTGTCGTGGGTCTCTGAGACCAAAATCCTAGCTTAAATCATATTATCTTTGTTTTGTCAAATATAATGACAGCAATGACAAAATGCTTTATACAGAGATTTTGGTCTTAGAAACCAACGGTTAATAATTTTGAGCATTATAGAACAAAAACGCAAGAACAAAAATTTACTAGTTCTCGTTTTCTAACTTTCACGGTCTTTCAGTTTCAAGTACAAATTTCAGATTATGGTGAATGAAGAAATAAAGAGAGGCAAGGTTCGTGACAATAAATTTACTTATATTATTTAATTATATTTATAATTTATAGCGGCACAATGTTGAGCCAACCAAAAGTAAATCTCGTTCATTTATTAAAAATATATAAATACATATCTCTCACAGGAACATGTCTTTGGCTTCCTATAATACTAATCCCTATAAAAATTGAACACAACAGCTTTCTATAGTAAAATAAAACACAAAAGCAAAATAACAGCTACAGATATACTGAGAACTTGCGAACTATTCCTTTGCTCCTGCGCTCTCTCGTCCTTCTGACTATTAGCTGGGTCTATCCATCGCGCTTTCATTTCCTTCGAACCCGATAACTTGCCATATCTGAACTCGGCGCACTGGACGGTCACAACCGGTGGAATACCTTGGAATATCAGCCTCGAACTTTGTCTCTTCAAGGACGGTGACCCTCTCATTTCTTCAATTTCGCGGCCGTTGATGTACCACCGTATCTCAGCGTCGGGTGCGCCGCGGCAGTACGCCTGGATGTCATCTTCGTCGCCGTACTCCTCGGCGAGCCCCTCCAGCAGTGGGCGCCTGTGCTCGTGGCCGTGGACCTCCATGTAGGCGGTTCGCGTTTCGAATTTGTAAGGTGGCACGTCTCTCTCAATGTCGCACCTGTAGAGTCCTGTCGCCTCCTCGGTGAGGGCGCCGAGCCGCAGCCGACACGCCGCTGGACCGCACGCGATCAGCTCGACGCGGCCAACGCCGAGGATGGGAAAGGACCGGGTACTAGGCGCGGCGCCTGGCTTGTAGCGGAAGAACTCGTTGGGCCCCTTGAACCAGTTGAGCAGCGTGAAATTGGCATCATAGCGGCACTCTATCTCGACGTCGGTGATGCCTGGTGCGACCACCTCAGGTACGATTAGATGTGTGATGTTGAAGGTTCGCGTGCACGCGGCGCTCGCCAGTAGCAGCAGCACGAGCAGAGGATAAAGTAGCATGGTGCCGGGGCGCGCGCGCTCGCAGCACTGCGCTCCCGTTCCCGTTCTGACGCCGCACTTAATTAATCGCTTTATTAAAGTCCAACAACTCCGACACTTAACCGTTCTCTGCTCCCGTGGGTGCGATACCGAATTTAATTTTTTTTTGTCAATCCCAATTGTTAGACAAACTTTTAATTGGCTAGGGGTGGTTTGTAATTTACTCGGGGTGCCATTATACAGACAAGAATGTTGTAAATTGGATTTATGTAATCTAAATTAATTTTAAAAAATTACAATAAAATTAAACGAACGAATCATTTTATTTATGATTTTGTAAATTAACGTATAAAATTAAGTAAAAAGTTGCGAATGAAAACATTATTTGCGTTTCCAATTTGAATGAATAGATGTTGTACAACATAGATTACTTACTTTATTTACACAATGTTTGTGAGTCATTGCGGCGGTGGCGGCGGCGGCGATAGTGGGTCATTCATACCTTGCTATGGATTACGCTGTAAAGGTGAAATTCTTATTCACATGCTGTGAGTAACACGTGTTGTTATTGTTGGTGCAATATTTCTAAATAAACAAAAAACCTTGAAAAAATTCATATGAAATATTACGACTTCTTTATCATAAAGGAGGTTAATGATCAACTATAAACATTTAAAACAAACTTTTTGTCTATATTCATTCTATTGCAATGAAACGTACAAAAAAAACATAAGACTATTTTTGTACATGCGGCAGTGAAAGGGTTGAAGGTGGCGGCTGTAGCGGTTATCGTACGAATTATGATATGTGTCATCTCATTTCGCGGCTCAGGCGCACGAAGTAACTAATATCCGCTCTTGTATTAAAAATCCGGGGACAGATTGAATCAACGATGAAACTAAAATCATCACCTACTCTGTATTAATTCATATTAATTATAATTTAATTAATTAATACTTAAAAAGTAGTTGTGCTATTGTACCAAATCGTAAAGGGAAGACTTCAAACATTAATAAGTCAATTTCCATTTTTCACTTAATTTATGTCAGGTTTTCATGAAGATTTGGATCTTTTGGAAAACCTGTAATTTTTGTAACATGGTCTGTAAACCATGTTTGCTGTTTTATCAGGTTACTAAAATACCGAATGCCACTATCGAGAGTTCGTTCTGACAAGATTAGCGGTCAGGTACGATAATTATTTGATAGTTCTGGAATTTTTGGACAATTGCCATCGCCTCCATGGTCCGCGCAGGGTCACCGGCGCGGGCCCACGCGCCTCCTCTCGGAAACAACACATTACAATTTTATTAGCGGTAATCATCTTAAGTGTTATCAGCTTAATTGAATAATGCATCGGCATAGTAAGGAGCGAGTGCTTTGTTTTATTATATCTGTTACATCGCTCCGCCCTCGGCGTTGTCTATGGAATTTTTTAACAACTATGTTATTGAAACTATACAGGTAGGCGAGCTGAGCAGTAAACGTTACATCTAGAAATATTTTAATAGATGTCTACAAAATTGTAACAAAGATTTAATATAAACTTTCATCTTATTGTTAAGATGTTTGAGATAATTTGATGGGTGCTTCCGAAAACAATTCGTTAGTTAATTCCTTTTAATGTTAGAAAATGAGTTCATAAGTTCTAACTAAATACTAACCCTGCTTTATGTTAGCCTATAATTATTCACCATTAATTTTACCCATATTCACTTTTGTTTACAAAAATCTGGTATACATCCGAAAGCCTTCTCATTAGAAAGTAAACCAAACTGCGGGAAATACAAACTGACAAGCAGTTTTGCATATAGAAAAGAATAAGTGGTGGTCATTGTAACAGGATATGAGAAGCGTGGCGCGGGGAAAAGGGGAAGAGCGAGTGATGCCTGAATTGATTCCAATGACGCATTCCAATGAAGATAGTTGGTCACTGGCCACCTTCTTGAACTTGGATTACCAAGAAGTATTTATACAAAGTTTTAGTGTGGTTATATTAGTGTTAGTTTGTGTAAGTTTTATTACTATTGTTAGCGACACAGATAATGCGATATTATACTACAAGCGATTAGGCCGCCCATACAAATTTTTGCTCCAAATAATTTACAATTGGGTATAACCCAACTTGTCCATATCAGTTAGTGGACCTAGATACTCTTTGTCGCTTTGACCTAACGCTGTTAGTTACGTATTACGTCATGGCTTAGTTCCTTTGCCCGCTCTTTCGAGTGAATAATAAAAACAACAACAACAACGTATTACGTCAATGGAAGATATAATTTTTATTTTTTTATATCGACTCATAACAACACAATAGACTAGTCCCATGTTATATTAAGTCGTTCAAAAGGTACTAGTGTACAAACAAAAGTGACAATGACGATCAAGAAAGACTATGTATTTTTATAACCTAGATGGCTTTAGCAAGTACAAGACACTTTTTTTTTTCAATTTATTCAACGAGACTAGGTAGGTGAGACTAGGAGTGTAGAACAAGAGCTTTAGAATGGAAAATTGGTTGTTCTTTATATGGAGAACGTTTTCTTCAGTTTATTTTAGAAGTTGTTTTATTAAAGGGTCGGTTGATTGAAAAGAAGTTGCATAAAGTTGTGACTAAAGTTTTATAATTCATAAAACAAAATAATCTTTAGATCGGACGTTTTTCATAAATTAGATCGTATTGTCCTGATACAAAAGAGCAGATTCATGAAAGTCAATTTTTAATGTCCTTTTCAATTAACCTTTAATTTAGAAAAAAATCGTCATCAAGACATTATCCATTCAGACAGACAAGACCAGATTTATTAATTCAGAAGGTTAACAAGAAAATTAATTTTGAAATTGGACACTGGACACAATTGGAATTTTAACAGTGGTAGAGTCCGCATCCAGTATTTGCTGGTT